>NC_053022.1:582382857-582398990 GCF_003073215.2 Triticum urartu
ATGATCGAATGTTAGATTAATGTCGAATGTTAGATGAATTAGCTAGCTAGATAGAAAAATTGTCGAACTAGAGATTAGAACTAGTTCAATAATTAATATAACTAGTTTATTTTTAGTAACAAAATTTAGGTATATGAGATTAGAACTAGTTGAATAATTAATATAACTAGTTTATTTTTAGTAAGAAAATTTAGGTATATGAGATTTTATGATCTAATTAAAATATTATTTGTCAATGAGTTTTTCTGTTTATTTAATTTTTTATATATTTTGAGTTTATATAAATGTTAGATTAATGTCGAATGTTAGAAGAATTAGATAGAAAAGTTAAATATATAGTAATGTCAATTGAATATATAGTTAGATATATTAATGTCAAATGTTAGATGAATATATATTTGGCTAGATATAGGTGTTTAATGTTTCACCTATATGAACATAGGAAATGTCATCTGACGACGAAAAAGATTTTATTATGTGCGAACACTGTGAAGACCAGCGCGGCCTGTGCGACCAAAATTTCCTTGTTGATGGTAGGCGCTTCAGCATCAAGCTGGATGAGACATTCGAAGTTGATACAGTAAGTCACTTTGTCAATTATTATTTGAATGCAAAACTTATGCTTCATTTGCTTCAACTTATAATTTTAAATTTTCACTTTCTACTAACGCATCCCCTGCCATGCAAGAATTTTTGTCTTGGATAAGATAGGTTTTAGTGCTATAGATGATATGGAGGTAAAGAGAGTTTACCTGAAGACGGAGCATGGGTATACTTTCAACGTCAAATTATATAATGGAGACACATACACCCATTTTGAATGCAAAACTTGGCAAGCACTATGCAAGGCTTATGCATTTGAGCCTGATATGGTTATCACCTTTGATATTCGTCCGGAAGATGATATTGAAGGTAATATAGACATCTGGGTCGATGTGCAAACGCCTCCAGTTCTACCATTTGGTGAGTTTTTCTCAACCATGCATGCATATGTTTATGTCTTTCATACAGTTTATTCAAAAATAGTTGACAACTAATTTGTATTGTCAGCTTATTTCGGTTCAAGCAAACATGTCCGGCGCTTGGTAGACAGGACCTACTACTGCCTCGGGGCTCAACTAAACTGCGAGGAGATAAGTCATTATGTTTCATGGCTTGAGGATCTTAATACTGTCAAGACAATTTTTTTCCTAAACTTAGAAATGTTAGTACTCAAAACGTGCGACCAATGGTGATCGTATTGAACTACGGTCACATCTATAATCAAAAGATGGTAAGATTTTAAATATTTGTCCTTAATTAGTGCATCTTTTGCATACATTATTTTTGAAGCCAAACTTTCATTGCTTAGTATATTAATTACTATACGATGTTGTTCAACAGGGACTTCCGATGACAGTTGTGCCTCAGTGGATTGAGAAAAAAGGTCGCATGTCAATGGTTAGCTTACGACCAAGATTTCCTACATTGCACATGAGTGCATTCAGGATTTCTGAAAGCGAAGAATGCTTAATAGTGAAAGATTGGAGCAAAATTGTTAACGATCGCAGAGAAGTACTAGGGGGCAGTAAGGAGAAGCGCAACCCAAGATTAGGAGACAGATTCATCTGCATGCTCCAGTATGATGAATCAGGAGAGCTATACATGTTCTATGCTATTCTACCTGAGAGGGAGCAGCAGGATCAGTAGCTACTACTTCATGCTCTTAATTAGTACTTGTCTCATGGATCCGTGTCCTGAACTTCGATGTTGGTGATGATTATGTTGAACTTGATGATATCTCTTTGCTTCTGTTACAAAGTGAATGTTTCCTCTTTAAGCTAGCCAACGTTGATGATGATTACATAGCTAGCGGTAATGACTATGATAATTAAATAGTGGTAATTAGACGACTACGATGATTTTTAGCTAGCTAGAGTTTATTTATTTATTTATTAATATGCGATGATGATGATGATGATGATGATGATGACTACAACTCATTATAACGTAAAACAATCCTAAATTAAATTGATAACACAAATTTAATTGAAAAATACAAAATAAAACAAAAACCCACAACCATTTAGTACCGGTTGGTGTTACCAACCGGTACTAAAGGGCTCCCGGCCCCCGGAGCTGGCTCGTGCCACGTGGTACCCCTTTAGCACCGGTTCGTGCTGAACCGGTACTAAAGGGGGGGGCCTTTAGTGCCGAAACTTTAGTGCCGGTTCCTGAACCGGCACTAAAGGGCCTTACGAACCGGTGCTATTCCCCGGTTCTGCACTAGTGCCTAGATATTCTCATAATTATGCACTTTTCTATCAATTGCTCGACAGTAATTTGTTCACCCACCTTAATACTTATGCTATCTTGAGAGAAGCCACTAGTGAAACCTATGGCCCCCGGGTCTATTCTCCATCATATAAGTTTCCAATCTATTTTTACCTTGCAATCTTTACTTTCAATCTATATCATAAAAATACCAAAAATATTTACCTTATTATCTCTATCAGATCTCACTTTTGCAAGTGGCTGTGAAGGGATTGACAACCCCTTTATCGCCTTGGTTGCAAGGTTCTTATTTTTTGTATAGGTATGAGGGACTTGCGTGTGGCCTTGATACGTCTCCAACGTATTTATATTTTTTGATTGTTCCATGATATATTATATTCTGTTTTGGACATTATTGGGCTTTATTATACACTTTTATATCATTTTTGGGACTAACCTATTAACCGGAGGTCCAGCCCAGAATTGCTGTTTTTTGTCCGTTTCAGTGTTTCGCAGAAAAAGAAAATCAAACGGAGTCCAAACGGAATGAAACCTTCGGCAGTGTGATTTTCGGGACGAACGTGATCCAGAGGACTTGGAGTCTACGCAAAGCAACGAATGAGGAAGGCACGAGGTAGCGGCGTGCCTACCCCCCAGGCGCGCCCTCCACCCTCGTAGGCCCCTCATGGCTCCACCGACGTACTTCTTCCTCCTATATATACCTACGTACCCCCAAACTACCAGATACGGAGCAAAAACCCTATTTCCACCACCGCAACTTTCTGTACCCGAGAGATCCCATCTTGGGGCCTTTTAGGAGCTCTGCCGGAGGGGGCATTGATCATGGAGGGCCTCTACATCATCTCCAAGGCCTCTCTGATGAAGTGTGAGTAGTTTACCTCAGACCTTCGGGTCCATAGTTATTAGCTAGATGGCTTCTTCTCTCTTTCTGGATCTGAATACAATGTTCTCCCCTCTCTTGTGGAGATCTATTCGATGTAATCTTCTTTTGCGGTGTGTTTGTCGAGATCCGATGAATTGTGGGTTTATGATCAAGATTATCTATGAACAATATTTGAATCTTCTCTGAATTCGTTTATGTATGATTGGTTATCTTTGCAAGTCTCTTCGAATTATCTGTTTGGTTTGGCCTACTAGATTGATCTTTCTTGCAATGGGAGAAGTGCTTAGCTTTGGGTTCAATCTTGCGATGTCCTTTCCCAGTGACAGTAGGGGCAGCAAGGCACATATTGTATTGTTGCCATCGAGGATAAAAAGATGGGGTTTATATCATATTGCATGAGTTTATCCCTCTACATCATGTCATCTTTCTTAATGCGTTACTCTGTTCTTCATGAACTTAATACTCTAGATGCATGCTGGATAGCGGTCGATGTGTGGAGTAATAGTAGTAGATGCAGGCAGGAGTCGGTCTACTAGTCTCGGACGTGATGCCTATATACATGATCATACCTAGATATTCTCATAACTATGCTCAATTCTATGAATTGCTCGACGGTAATTTGTTTACCCATCGTAAATACTTATGCTATCTTGAGAGAAGCCACTAGTGAAACCTATGGCCACCGGGTCTATTTTCATCATATTAATCTTCCAACACTTTGCTATTTTTATTGCCTTTTATTTTACTTTGCATCTTTATCACAAAAATACTAAAAAAATTATCCTATCATCTCTATCAGATCTCACTCTCATAATTGACCGTGAAGGGATTGACAACCCCTTTATCGCGTTGGTTGCGAGGTTCTTGTTTGTTTGTGTAGGTGCGAGGGACTCGTGTGTGGCTTACTACTGGATTGATACCTTGGTTCTCAAAAACTGAGGGAAATACTTACGCTGCTTTACTGCATCACCCTTTCCACTTCAAGGGAGTACCAACGCAGTGCTCAAGAGGTAGCAAGAAGGATTTCTGGCGCCGTTTCCGGGGAGTCTACGCAAAAGTCAAGCCATACCTAGTACCCATCACAAACTCATCTCCCTCGCATTACATTATTTGCCATTTGCCTCTCGTTTTTGTCTCCCCCACTTCACCCTTGCCATTTTATTCGCCCTCTCTTTTCCGTTCGCCTCTTTTCGCTCTTTGCTTGTTTGCTTGCTTGTTGGATTGCTTGCTTGTCACCATGGCTCAAGATAATACCAAATTGTGTGACTTTACCAATACCAACAATAATGATTTTCTTAGCACTCTGATTGCTCCTCTTAATGATGCTGAATCTTGTGAGATTAATGATGCTTTGTTGAATCTTGTTATGAAAGATCAATTTGCCGGCCTTCCTAGTGAAGATGCCGCTACCCATCTAAATAGCTTTGTTGATTTGTGTGATATGCAAAATAAGAGGGATGTTGATAATGATATTGTTAAATTGAAACTATTCCCTTTTTCGCTTAGAGATCATTCTGAAGTGTGGTTTTCGTCTTTGCCTAAAAATAGTATTGATTCATGGAATAAGTGCAAAGATGCTTTTATCTCTAAGTATTTTCCTCCTGCTAAAATCATCTCTCTTAGAAACGATATTATGAATTTTAAGCAACTTGATCATGAACATGTTGCACAAGCTTGGGAGAGGATGAAATTAATGATACGTAATTGCCCTACTCATGGTTTAAATTTGTGGATGATTATACAAAAAAATTATGCCGGATTGAATTTTGCTTCTAGAAATCTTTTAGATTCGGCCGCGGGAGGCACTTTTATGGAAATCACTTTAGGAGAAGCTACTAAAATCCTAGATAATATTATGGTTAATTATTCTCAATGGCACACCAAAAGATCTACTAATAAAAAAGTGCATGCGATAGAACAAATTAATGTTTTGAGTGGAAAGATGGATGAACTTATGAAAATATTTGCTACTAAAAGTGTTTCTTCTGATCCTAATGATATGCCTTTGTCTACTTTGATTGAGAATAATAATGATCTATGGATGTTAATTTTGTTGGTAGGAATAATTTTGGTAACAACGCGTATAGAGGAAACTTTAATCCTATGTCGTTCCCTAGTAATTCCTCTAATTATTATGATAATTCCTACAACTTTAATAAGATGCCCTCTGAATTTGAGAATAGTGTTAAAGAGTTTATGAATTCGCAGAAGAATTTCAATGCTTTGCTTGAAGAAAAATTGCTTAAAGTTGATGAATTGGCTAGGAACGTTGATAGAATTTCTCTTGATGTTGATTCCTTGAAACTTAGATCTATTCCACCTAAGCATGATATCAATGAGTCTGTCAAATCCATGAGAATTTCCATTGATGAGTGCAAAGAAAGAACCGCTAGAATGCGTGCTAAGAAAGATTGCTTTATGAAAGCGTGTTCTTCTAATTTCTATGAGAATAAAGATGAGGATCTAATAGTTATTGATGTGTCCCCTATTAAATCTTTGTTTTGTAATATTAATCTTGATAATGATGGGACTGAAGATGAGTTACCTTTACCTAGAAGGCGTTCCAAAAATTCGGAGTTTTTAGATCTTGATGCAAAATTTGGTAGAAGTGGGATTGAAGAAGTTAAAACTTTAGATATCAATGAACCCACTATTTCATATTTCAAGATGATAATTGCTCTTTAATAGATTGTATTTCCTTGTTGCAATCCGTGCTAAATTCTTCGCATGCTTATAGTCAAAATAATGCTTTTACTAAACATATCGTTGATGCTTTGATGCAATCTTACGAAGAAAAACTTGAGTTGGAAGTTTCTATCCCCAGAAAACTTTATGATGGGTGGGAACGTACTACTAAAATTAAAATTAAAGATCATGAGTGTTATGCTTTGTGTGATTTGGGTGCTAGTATTTCCACGATTCCGAAAACTTTGTGCGATTTGCTAGGTTTCCATGAACTTGATGATTGTTCTTTAAATTTGCACCTTGCGGATTCTACTATCAAAAAACCTATGGGAAGAATTAATGATGTTCTTATTGTTGCAAATAGGAATTATGTGCCCGTAGATTTTATCGTTCTTGATATAGATTGCAATCCTTCATGTCCTATTATTCTTGGTAGACCTTTTCTTAGAACGATTGTTGCAATTATTGATATGAAGGAAGGAAATATTAGATTCCAATTTCCGTTAAGAAAAGGCATGGAACACTTTCCTAGAAAGAAAATAAAATTACCATATGAATCTATCATGAGAGCCACTTATGGTTTGCCTACCAAAGATGGCAACACTTAGATCTGTCCTTGCTATTATGCCTTGCTAGGGGCGTTAAACGATAGCGCTTGTTGGCAGGCAACCCAATTTTACTATAGTTTTTTGCTTTTTGCTTCTGTTTAGGAATAAATAATATGTCTAGCCTCTGGTTAGATTCGTTTTTGTGTTTTAATTAGTGTTTGTGCCAAGTAAAACCGTTAGGATAACCTACGGTAATAGTTATTTGATTCTGCTGCAGAAAACAGAAACTTTGCATGCACGAGATTAGTTTTCATAAATCACAGGAACGTGCTTTTTAGTTGATTATTTTTCCTGTAGATCAATAAACAAATTATCTAGAACTTCCTAATTTGGTTGAATTTTTCACGTTCCAGAAGTTTGCGTTAGTAACAGATTACTACAGACTGTTCTGTTTTTGACAGATTCTGTTTTTCGTGTGTTGTTTGCTTATTTTGATGAATCTATGGCTAGTAAAATAGTTTATAAACCATAGTGAAGTTGGAATACAGTAATTTTAACACCAATGTAAATAAAGAATGAGTTCATTACAGTACCTTGAAGTGGTGTTTTGTTTTCTTTCGCTAACGGAGCACATGAGATTTTCTGTTGAGTTTTGTGTTGTGAAGTTTTCAAGTTTGGGTGGTACTGGGAGGCGCTACCTACCAGGTGCGCAGGTTCGTGAGGAGCCAGCCTGGCGTTGACCCGAACCTTCTTTGGTGGCGATCGCGTGGGCCAGTGACGGTCCAGAGGCTCGAGGACCCCGCGGAGGTGGTGCGTCACCGTGTCAATGAGGAGGACGCGCACGTCTGTCGCTACTTGTTTGCGTTGGAGCACAAGTTCTCCAATACCTGGCAGGTTCTCCAGGGATCTCACTGGATCTATGATCCTATGATGGTTCTTTCTCTTTGGGTGTCCACCGCCCGCGCCGATACCCGTCGTGCGCTAGGGTTTTAGTTGTATTAGTGATGTTATATGTATGATACTATTCTGGATGTATTAGTCATAATATTCGACGATGTACAGACGCATGAGATGATTTACTTTTGCTTATTGAATGCATGCTAATTTTAATACTTATTTATTTTACGATTTGGTTTTGCTTATTGAATGCTCATGTCAATATGAGTCCTATAAGATATTTTGAGTATCCTGGTAGTTGTCTTCGATCGGTTTTCAATTAATGTTTCAACTATGAACATAGGAAATGTCTGACAACGAAAAGGATTTCGGTATTTGCAAATACTGCGAAGACGAGCGCGGCTTGTGCGACAGAATCTTCCTAGATGATGATAGGCGCTTCAGCATCAAGCTGGATGTGAACTTCGAAGTGGATACAGTAAGTCACAACGACAAGTCTTTTTTCATAATTAAGCATGACATCTGCTTCAACTTATAATTTAATTTTTTACTATTCTACTAGCGTATCCCCTGCCATGCAAGAGTTTTTGTCTTGGATAAGATAGGTTTCAGTCGTACTATGGAGGTAAAGAAATTTTACTTGATGACCGGCATGGTTATAGTTTCCATGCAAAATTATACAACACAGACGACTACACCTATTTTGGATGCAAAACTTGCCGAGCACTATGCAAGACTTATGCATTTGAGCCTGATATGGTTATCACCTTTGATATTTGTCCGGAAGATGATATTGAAGGTAATACCGACATCTGGGTCGATGTGCAGACGCCTTCAGTTATACCATTATGTGAGTTTCTCAACCATATTTATGTCTTTGCTATTTTTATTCAAAAATAGTTGACAACTAATTTCTATTGTCAGCTTATTTCCGTTCAAGCAAACATGTCCAGCGCTTGGTAGACAGGACCTACTATTGTCCCGGGGCTGAACTAAACTGCGAGGAGCTAAGTCATTATGTTTCATGGCTTAAGGATCTTGATACTGTCAAGACAAATATTCTTCCTGCACTTAGAAATGTTAGTACTGAAAATGTGCAACCAATAGTGTTCGTAATGAACTACGGTCACATCTATTTAGGAAAGATGGTCAGATTTTTACTATTTGTCCTCAGTGCATCTTTTGCATACATTATTTTTTAAGCTAATTAACTTCATTGCTAAGTATGTTACTATACGATGTTCTTCAACAGGGACTCCCGATGAATGTTGTGCCTCATGGGATCGAGACTAATGGTACCATGAGTATTGTTAGCTTACGGCCAAGATATCCTACATTGCACTTTAGTGCATTCAGGATTTCTAAAAGCGACGAATGCTTAATAGTGAAAGACTGGACCAAATTTGTGGTGGAGGAGCGCAGAGAAGTACTAGGGGGCAGCAAGCAGAAGTGCAGCCCATGATTAGGAGACAGGTTCATCTGCATGCTCCAACTTGATGAAGGAGGAGAGCTACACATGTTTTATGTTATTTTACCTGAGAGAGAGCAGCAGGAGTGATTAGCTAGTTAGAAATGAGTTTGAAGATGATGATGTGCTACACTATGACTATGATGATTAAATAGCTAGTGTTGGTGGTAATGACTATGATGATTATTATTAGCTAGTGTTGGTGGTGATTAGATAGCTACCGCATCTAGTGTTGGTGGTGATTAGCTAGCTAGAATGAGTTTGAAGATGATTATGTGCTACACTATGACTATGGTGATTAAATAAATATTGTTGGTGGTAATGACTATGATGATAATTAAATAGCTTGTGCTGGCGGATTAGATTCAAGTGGACGCAACATGTGGTGCACATCGAAAGTACTACTAGTCCAAACTAGATCAAGTTTGGATTAGTAGTATACTTTTGACATGCACCATATATTGCCTCCACATGAACCTAATCCACCTTTATTTGACACACTGTTATGGACATAATGATATAAACATCATAATTGGTATTGTACCAAAATTTGTATAACGGAGTATACATACACTAAAAATAAAAAAAATGAAAAAAAGAATACTAGTAGCGATGGATAGTAAACACGCTGCAACTAGCTAGATTAGCAGCAGTGCGGGAGAGAACAATTGATGCCGCTATGTGTCTTAGCAGTAGTGCGTGTCGCACGCGCTACTGCTAAGTAATAGCTGTAGCGCCTTATTAGTAGCGCGGCAGCCCGCGCTACTAGTGGGCATTAAACTCGCGCTACTACTAGGGTTTTCCCTAGTAGTGTTTCCTCTTCAAGGGAAAACCAACGCAGTGCTCAAGAGGTAGCAGGCCTCCTACTTGATTGATACCTTGGTTCTCAAAAACTGAGGAAATACTTACGCTACTTTGGTGCATCACCCTTTCCTCTTCAAGGGAAAACCAACGCATGGTGAAGAGGTAGCAAGAAGGATTTCTGGCGCCGTTGCCCGGGAGTCTACGCACAAGTCAAGACATACCAAGTACACATCACAAACTCTTATCCCTCGCATTACATTATTCGCCATTTGCCTCTTGTTTTTCTCTCCCCCACTTCACCCTTGCCGTTTTATTTGCCCTCTCTCTTCCGTTCGCCTCTTTTTCTTGCTTCTTGTGTTTCTGTTGGCCCTGATGGCCTTGCCTAAAAATGTTCATCCTCACGTTAGAAGGTTGGAAGAAATTGAAAATAACATTAGAAGCATTATGACTTTGCAGTTTGAACATAACAATTTCTTGAGAAACGAGCTTAAAGAACAAAAAAGCTTGATGATATGTCTAAGAAATTCTATGGTTTGAAATCTAAATTTGCTCATCTTGAAAAGTTAATAGCCCAAATTTCGGATAAGCAGGCCACCTTAGTTAATAAGATGGCCGCCAAACTGGAATATCTAGAAGGAAATAAGGATGAAGATTTAAAAGTGATTGATGTGTCTCCTATTAAATCTTTGTTTTGCAATATGAATCTTGATAATGATGGGACTGGAGATGAATCAACTTTAGTTAAAAGGCGTCCCAATGATTCAGAGTTTTTAGATCTTGATGCAAAAATTGGTAAAACTGAGATTGAAGAGGTCACTTTACATAGCAATGAACCCACTATTTTGGATTTCAAGGAATATAATTATGTAATTGTTCTTTAATAGATTGTATTTCCTTGTTGCAATCCGTGCCAAATTCTCCACATGCATATAGTCAAAATAAAGCTTTTACCAAACATATCGTTGATGGTTTAATGCAATCCTATGAAGAAAAGCTTGAATTAAAAGTTTCTATCTCTAGAAAACTTTATGATGAGTGGGAACCCACTATTAAAATCAAAATTAAAGATCATGAATTCTATGCTTTGTGTGATTTGGGTGCTAGTGTTTCCACGATTCCAAAAACTTTGTGTGATGTGTTAGGCTTTTGTGAATTTGATGATTGTTCCTTAAACTTGCATCTTGCGGATTCCACCATTAAAAACCTATGGGAAGAATTAATGATGTTATTATTGTTGCAAATAGGAATTATGTGCCCATAGATTTCATTGTCCTTGATATAGATTGCAATCCTTCATGTCCTATTATTCTTTGTAAAACTTTCCTTAGAACGATTGGTGCAATTATTGATATGAAAGAAGGGAATATTAGATTCCAATTTCCATTAAGGAAAGGCATGGAACACTTTCCTAGAAAGAAATTTAAATTACCTTATGAATCTATTATGAGAGACACTTATGAATTGCATGCCAAAGATGATAATACCTAGATCTATCCTTGCCTTTATGCCTAGCTAGGGGCGTAAAACGATAGCGCTTGTTGGGAAGCAATCCAATTTTATTTTTGTTCCTTGCTTTTTGGTTCTGTTTAGTAATAAATATTAGATCTAGCCTCTATTTAGATGTGGTTTTATGTTTTAATTATTGTTTGTGCCAAGTAGAACCTTTAGGATAACCTACGGTGATAGTTATTTGATCTTGCTGTAAAAAACAGAAACTTTGCGCGCACGAGATTAGTTTTCATAAATCACAGAAACGTGATTTTAAGTTGATTATTTTTGCAGTAGATTAATAAACAAATTACCCAGGACTTAATAATTTGGTAGAATTTTTGGAGTAACAGAAGTATTCGAAAGTTACAGATTGCTACAGAATGTTCTGTTTTTGACAGATTCTGTTTTTCGTGTGTTGTTTGCTTATTTTAATGAATCTATGGCTAGTATCGGAAGTTATGAACCATAGAGAAGTTGGAATACAGTAGGTTTAACACCAATATAAATAAATACTGAGTTCATTACAGTACCTTAAAGTGGTGGTTTGTTTTCTTATACTAACAGTGCTCATGAGATTTTCTGTTGAGTTTTGTGTTGTGAAGTTTTCAAGTTTTTGGATAAAGATTTGATGGATTGTGGAACAAGGTGTGGCAAGAGCCTAAGCTTGGGGATGACCAATGCACCCCAAGGTAAAATCCAAGGACAACCAAAAGCCTAAGCTTGGGGATGCCCCGGAAGGCATCCCCTCTTTTGTCTTCGTCCATCGGTAACCTTACTTGATGCTATATTTTTATTCACCACATGATATGTGTTTTGCTTGGAGCGTCTTGTATGACTTGAGTCTTTGCCTTTTAGTTTACCACAATCATCCTTGCTGTACACACCTTTTGGGAGAGACACACATGAATCGGAATTTATTAGAATACTCCATGTGCTTCACTTATATCTTTTAGAGCACGGTGGTGGTTTTATTTTATAGAAATTATTGATCTCTCATGCTTCACTCATATAATTTTGAGAGTCTTTTAGAAAAGCATGGTAATTTGCTTTGGTTAAAATTTTAATCCTAAAGTGATGAGCATCCAAGATAGGTATAATAAAAACTATCATATAAAGTGCATTGAATACTATGAGAAGTTTGATTCTTTATGATTGTTTTGAGATATGAAGATGGTGATATTAGAGTCATGCTAGTTGAGTAGTTATGAATTTGAGAAATACTTTTGTTGAAGTTTGTGATTCCCATAGCATGCATGTATGGAGAACCGTTATGTGATGAAGTTGGAGCATGATTTATTTCTTGATTGTCTTCCTTTTGTGTGGAGGTCGGGATCACGCGATGGTTAACTCCTACCAACCCTTCCCTTAGGAGCATGCATGTAGTACTTTGTTTCGATGACTTGTAGATTTTTGCAATAAGTATGTGAGTTCTTTATGACTAATGTTGAGTACATGGATTATACGCACTCTCACCATTCCACCATTGCTAGCCTCTCTAGTACCGCGCAACTTTCGCCGGTATCATACACCCACCATATACCTTCCTCAAAACATCCATCATACCTACCTATTATGGCATCTCCATAGCCATTCCGAGATATATTGCCATACAACTTTCCACCGTTCCGTTTTATTATGACATGCTTCATCATTGTCATATTGCTTTGCATGATCATGTAGTTGACATCGTATTCGTGGCAAAGCCACCATTCATAATTCTTTCATACATGTCACTCTTGATTCATTGCATATCCCGGTACACCGCCGGAGGCATACACATAGAGTCATATTTTGTTCTAAGTATTAAGTTGTAATTCTTGAGTTGTAAGTAAATAAAAGTGTGATGATCTTCATTATTAGAACATTGTCCCAACTGTGGAAAGGATGATGGAGACTATGATTCCCCCACAAGTCGGGATGAGACTCCGGATGAAAAATAAAAAAAGGAAAAAAAG
This sequence comes from Triticum urartu, assembly GCF_003073215.2. Classification (NCBI taxonomy): domain Eukaryota; kingdom Viridiplantae; phylum Streptophyta; class Magnoliopsida; order Poales; family Poaceae; genus Triticum; species Triticum urartu. The sequence continues at coordinate 582,395,863 of NC_053022.1, forward strand.
GAAAAAGAGGCCATAAAAAAGGGGAAAAGGTCCAAATAAAAAAATGGGAGAAAAAGAGAGAAGGGGCTATGTTACTATCATTTTACCACACTTGTGCTTTAAAGTAGCACCATGATCTTCATGATAGAGAGCCTCTTATTTTGTCACTTTCATATACTAGTGGGAATTTTTGGTTAATAGAACTTGACTTGTATGTTCCAATGATGGGCTTTCTCAAATTGCCTTAGGTCTTCATGAGCAAGCAAGTTGGATGCACACCCACTTAGTTTCCTTTTGAGCTTTCATATACTTATAGCTCTAGTGCATCCGGTGCATGGCAATCCCTACTCACTCACATTGATATCTATTGATGGGCATCTCCATAGCTCGTTGATACGCCTAGTTGATGTGAGACTATCTTCTTCTTTTTGTCTTCTCCACAACCACCATTCTATTCCACATATAGTGCTATGTCCATGGCTCACGCTCATGTATTGGGTGAATATTGAAAAAGTTTGAGAATACTAAAAGTATGAAACAATTGCTTGGCTGAAACCGGGGTTGTGCATGATTTAAATATTTTGTGTGATGAACATAGAGAATAGCCAGACTATATGATTTTGTAGGGATAACTTTCTTTAGCCATGTTATTTTGAGAAGACATGATTGCTTTATTACTATGCTTGAAGTATTATTCTTTTTATGTCGATATTTAAACTTTTGTTTTGAATCTTTCGGATCTGAACATTCATGCCACAATAAAGAAATTTACATTGAAGAATATGCTAGGTAGCATTCCACATCAAAATTCTGTTTTTATCATTTACCTACTCGAGGACGAGCAGGAATTAAGCTTGGGGATGCTTGATACGTCTCCAACGTATCTATAATTTTTGATTGTTCCATGCTATTATATTATCTATTTTGGATGTTTAATGGGCTTTAACATACACTTTTATATTATTTTTGGGACTAACCTATTAACCCAAGGCCCAGTGCAAATTGCTGTTTTTTCCCTATTTTAGTGTTTCGCGGAAAAGGAATATCAAACGGAGTCCAAACGGAATGAAACCTTCGGGAGAGTTATTTTTGGAACAAACGTGATTCGGAGGACTTGGAGTGGACGTCAAGAAATGTAGCGACCAGACCTCAAAAAGTCTGACCTCTATGCTCAGGCGTCATCCCTGGATCAGTAATGCTGACACCACACAGTACTTCGAAGGATTTATAACAGAGTAGCAATCACACACTTATTACATCGAATGTCTCAAAGAGAACTTATTACAATAAATATGGCTTAAGGCCATCTAATAACGATAACAGCGGAAGGCTTGGAAGATAAGCGAGTCCATCAACTCCAACGGCATCACTGAGTATAGAACCACGACCTAAAGGCACCTTACTCGTCGTCTGAAAAGTCTGCTACATGAAACGTTGCAGCCCGAAAACGGGTCAGCACATGGAATATGCTGGCAATGTAGTACATAGAGAGTAATGATGGAATAAACTATACTACATGCATATATGGCTGGTGGAAAGCTCTATGGTTACAGTTTTAGGTAAAGCCAATTTTTCCCTACTGCAAAGGAATAAAGTTTATTTAACTATCATGGTGGTTGTTAAACATTGAGAATGGTTGACAGCATCCTCAATCCCAATTAAGGTAATCATCATTAAAAACCAAACAATATTAATTCAAAAGTAACATGATGAGATTCACATGATATCCAAGTACTAGATACTCAAAACGTCCATAACCCGGGACACGGCTAACCATGATTAGTTTGTACACTCTGCAGAGGTTTGCGCACTTTTCCCCACAAGACTCGATCGCCTCCGTTGGATTTCTCACACTACATGGTGTTTGAGAAACGGATGACCGAGACATAGTCTTTCAGAGGCGCTAGCACCTTACAATGTGATAGACCGTACCAACCTACATTCCCTACTTCTGCTAGTCTACCACTGTAAGAGTTCGCATGACTTAGTCAACTATGCCAGAGCCCATAATGGCTTGTGGCTGCACACGGAAGTTTCTAGTATGAATAATCTCATGATCCCTTTGAGCCTGGGTGGCGGTCCATAAAGAAAACAACAGGCAAATCTTGGAATACCCAGGTACCTCAATCCACCCAGATGTGTGTTTAAGTTGCCACCTTAGATAAACCATTAATAAACAAACTCACATTTGTCATGGATATCACTCACCCAATCCACGTCTACTAGCATAGCATGGCATGATAAGCAAACGTAGAAGTAACTCCCAAAGGTTTGATAATAAAACAGGTAATAGGTACTACCTCAACTACTTCCCATCCCACAATTTAATTAGATCCTAATCATGCAATGTTTGAGGATTTGCTCTAATGCAATAAAACTGGGTAGTAGAAAAGGTATGATCAAAGTGTTACTTGCCTTGCTGATGATCCGCGAAACCTAGAGATTCGAAGTAACAGGCGGCGCACTCCGGGTATTCTATCGCAGACAAACAAACAATCATACAATAAGTACTCATCTAATGCACAGGTAAAACTCAAATAAGAGATCTAACCAGAAAGTTCAACTTAAGAACTCCGGTTTGCCAAAAGAATCAAATCGAACGAAGCAACGAAAGTCAAACGGCGAAAGAAAACAACTTCGTTCTACTAATCTGGATCTAGGTCAAAATTTTACAGAAGCAAAAACTTGTTTAAGTTGGTTAAACGGATAGAAGGTTTCGAGACGAAACTCCAGGCGCTTGAATCGCCTGATTCTGATAAACGAGCGAAAAGTTATACTAAAACGAAAATTAGATCAGAAATCAAGATCACAAATAATCGCGAAAAATCCGGGAAAAAGAAAAACGACGAACGGATTAACGAACGAACGTTCGTTAACCGGATCTAAACGTTGAAAACGTTCGTTAAAACGAACGCACGAGCGAACGCTCGCTATTTAACCTAAACCAAAAAAAATAAAAACCGATCTAAAATAAAAAAACGAAAACTAAAAAAAACGGACAAAAACCGACGGAAACCGATCGGTTTTTTAAAAAAACGCGGCGCGGAAATCGAGGCGAACCTCGGGCGGCAGGTCGGCGACGGCGGCGTCCCGCGAGGCGGCGGCGGCGACGTCGGTGGCGGGCGGCGGCGCGGGGTTCGAGGCACGGG
>NC_053022.1:582399990-582450091 GCF_003073215.2 Triticum urartu
CCTAAGGCCCATACACCCTGCGCCTCCCTCTCCTTCCCCCTCTTGGCCGCCACCCCTTGGCCATCTAGGGCTGCCGCCCCCCCTAGGGGTGGGAACCCTAAGATGGGGGCGCAGCCCTCCCCTTCCCCTATATATATGAGGCCTAGGGGGCTGCCCACAACGGGTGATTCGATCTCTGACTCTTGGTCCAGCCCTACCTCTCTCTTCCTCCTCTTCTGTGGTGCTTGGCGAAGCCCTGCAGGATTGCCACGCTCCTCCATCACCACCACGCCGTTGTGCTGCTGCTGGATGGAGTCTTCCTCAACCTCTCCCTCTCTCCTTGCTGGATCAAGGCTTGGGAGACGTCACCGGGCTGTACGTGTGTTGAACGCGGAGGTGCCGTCCGTTCGGCACTAGGATCATCGGTGATCTGAATCACGACGAGTACGACTCCATCAACCCCGTTCACTTGAATGCTTCCGCTTAGCGATCTACAAGGGTATGTAGATGCACTCTCCTTCCCCTCGTTGCTAGTCTCTCCATAGATAGATCTTGGTGACATGTAGGAAAATTTTGAATTTCTGCTACGTTCCCCAACAGTTCGGGGTCCCGGATGAGATACCGGACGTCACGAGGAGTTCCGGAATGGTTCGGAGGTAAAGATTTATATATGGGAAGTCCTGTTTTGGTCACCGGAAAAGTTTCGGGTTTTATCGGTAACGTGCCGGGACCACCGGGAGGGTCCCGGGGTCCACCAAGTGGGGCCACCAGCCCCGGAGGGCTTCATGGGCCAAGTGTGGAAGGGGACCAGCCCCAGGTGGGCTGGTGCGCCCCCCACAAGGGCCCAAGGCGCAAGGGAGAGGAGAAGGGGGCAAACCCTAGGGCAGATGGGCCCTAAGGCCCATCCTGGTGCGCCTCCCTCTCCCCCTCCCCCTTGGCCGCCCCCCTTAGATTGGATCTAGGCTGGCCGCCACCCCTAATGGTGGAAACCCTAAAGGGGGCGCAGACCCTCCCCTTCCCCTATATATACTTGGCCTAGGGGCTGCCCAAGACACGCGATTTGATCTCTCTCGTTGGTGCAGCCCTCCCTCTCTTTCTCCTCATATCCCGTGGTGCTTGGCGAAGCCCTGCTGGATCACCACGCTCCTCCACCACCACCACGCTGTTGTGCTGCTGCTGGATGGAGTCTTCCTCAACCTCTCCCTCTCTCCTTGCTGGATCAATGCATGGGAGACATCACCGGGCTGTACGTGTGTTGAACACGGAGGTGCCGTCCGTTCGGCACTAGGATCATCGGTGATTTGGATCACACGAGTACGACTCCATCAACCCCGTTCTCTTGAACGCTTTCTCTTAGCGATCTACAAGGGTATGTAGATGCACTCTCCTTCCCCTCGTTGCTGGTCTCTCCATAGATAGATCTTGGTGACACGTAGGAAAATTTTGAATTTCTGCTACGTTCCCCAACACAGCATGCCGCCAAATCTTGCGTAGGCAGCCTCTCACAAGTCTGGAAGTGTTGTGGCGGTTGCAAACGCCCGGCACGCGTGTCCGGGGTGTGCCCCCCCATCACGGACGGCGCCGCCGCCGGCACCTAGAGGGGGGAAACGGACGCGTGGGGTCTACACGGAGGGGATCTTGCTGTGGGTCTGACCCGGATGTTGCACCAAAGTGTTCCTATGGGCTGACCTAACACAACCGGGTGGGGAGGTCCACTGGTCAAAGCCCGTCCGTGCAAAGTCAAAGGGCTAGATCCCGTGGTCAAACGCTACAGGGTTAGGCGGGACGGGGGCACTGGGGGGGGGGGGTAGCAATGCCACCGGAGCGTCGCACCGGGCCCTCATACATGCGGGGTGGTGTGGTGGCATGTCCGAAGAGGCGGGACGCGTCTCCGAGGCGTGGCCCCCCCTCACGGACGACGATGACATGGTAGTAGACGTTCTGCGGTAACGATGCGGCGTCAATATTACTAAATACTCGGAGCGCGATAAAATCATGAGTTTTTTTGCACCCGTGAGGGGGGGCACCCCGGAGACGCGTGCCGCCTCTTAGGCCATGCCACCACACCATCCCGCATGTATAAGGTCTCAGTGCAACGCTCCGATGGCATTGCTACCCCCTAGGGCCCCCGTCCCGCCTAACCCTGTAGCGTTTGACCACGGGATCTAGCCCTTTGACTTTGCACGGACGGGCTTTGACCAGTGGACGTATCCACCCGGTTGTGTTAGGTCAGCCCATAGGAACACTTTGGAGCAACATCCGTGTCAGGGTTAGACGGGACGGGGTACCGAAGGGGGGGGTAGCAATGCCGCCAGGTGTTGCGGTGGGCCCTCCTACGCTTGTGGAAGCATGCATGGTGGCACGCTTAGGCACCCGACACGCGGCTCCGGGGTGTGCCACCCTCACGGGCGTCGCTGCCGCCATGTCTCGGAGGGGGGAAACGGCCACCACAGCTTACACACGGCCAACTGAGAAGGTGGAGAAGTATGTGAACATAGATTGGTGGCGAGGTGGAACTATTTTTTACTGTGTGCTGAGAGCCTGACATTAATAATTACATTTTGTTAGGACATTTTTAAAATAAATTGAATTTAATGTAAACAAAAATCAAAAAAAGCAGGTATGCCGACGGCATAACGGTCGGCATAGGTGGAAAGAACCTATGCCGGCGACTATACCATCGGCATACCTCACACCTTATCCAACCGGGCACCCCACGCCCCGACCACTCATTCGACCTAACCCCCTCATCCACCCTCCTCGCTCGATCCAGCCCCGCCGCCACTCGATCCCCGCCCTCCGCCGCTCGATCCCCCCGCCACCGGCCATCCCAGCCCCGCACCGCCGACGCCCCCATATGCACCGCTGCCGCCCCCGTCTTGGTCGCGTCGCACCGACCCCTCCCCACGCTCCTCGCCCCCTGTCCCTGCCCCGCATCACGCGTCCTCCCTCTGCACTGCCGCCGGCTGTTCTCGCCCCGCACCGCCGCCAACCGTCCCCGCCCGCCCCGCATCGCCGCTGGTCGTTCCCGGCCGCCCCGCACCGCGCGGCCCCGTCCCGGGACTGGCCCCGTCGTCCTCGCCCCCTTCTCGACCCTCATGCTCGTGGTGAGCTGGCTGCGGCCACGGCTCCGGCGGTCCGACGCCCCCTTCCCGGCCCTCCTCTGCTGCTGGTGAGCACCGGGGAGCCCCCAGCCGCCCACGCTCCGCCACCCGTTGCCGGCCCCTCCGACACCACCTCCGCCACCACGTCCCCTGCCCCCTCGGTGAGCTCCCCCGTCATCCTGCCGCTCCCCCCGCTGCTGCCGTTGCTCCCCTGCCACTGTTGTGCTGCTAGATGAATGGATGGATAGATAGTTAGATAAATAGATTTTTTGTATGTTTTTTCTTCTTCTTACTACTGTTTTTAGGTGGATGGATGTATGGATAAATTTTTCTTAGATGGATTCATGGATGTTGTTCGAATCATAGATGGTGGATGGATGGAATGTCGGTGAATTTTTTAGAAACTTTGTTTGTCATATATTTAATGTTAGGTCATGTTGACGAATGTATGTTGGTAAAGTTAATGATAGATGAATGGATGGATGGATGTTGGACAAAATTTGACACTTGACTGAGATGTGATGATCTTGTTATTTTTTTGATACTCATAATGATCTTGATAAAATAATTGAAGACAAAATTTTGAGACTTACTAAGATGTGATGATCTTGCTAAAAAAATGATACTCATGATGATCTTGCTAAAAAAATAGAAGACAAAAGTTTGACACTTTACTGAGATGTGATGATCTAAGTTGTTCTTTCGGTGGAATTTGCAGGCGTTGTGGTGTCGCATTTCATCAGAGTGACCGTTGTCCGACGCGTTGGTCCCCCTGAGCATCCCTCTGCTGTTCGACTACTTCCTCTACAGCCGAGGGTGAGCTACAAGTCCATCTCCTCCATTTTTTCATATCACTAGATTTCATTCTCAAGTCAACTGACGTAACCTAGGCGTCTCCCGTCCGAAAGGATTGCATGGATAAATATGCATTCAATTGCATATTTATCACCACAGCTCTTTCGGATTGTCCAGCGTTTTCCACGGACAGCCCGAGGATGTGTAGATTGGGTATGTTCTCCATGTTCTACCCCGTTCCAAGACAGGATTTCGCCGGCGCCTCCCCATTGTTCTTCGGAGCACATTCTCTCGGCTATTTGCCGAGACGTGTATCTGGAGAACAGCGGGGAGGTGATGCCGAAATTTTGTCTCGGAACGGGGTAGAATGGAGAACGTACTCAATCTACACATTCTCGGGTGGGATTAGGACCCATCTTTACCTATTAGAGATGTAGGTGGATTAAACGCAGTAGAAACTGAAAATTTGATGCCATTAATTTAAGTGAATCCTTAATTATGTTGTGTGGGTTGCAAAAAAGCAGAGGATGGCAGATAATCAGTGGATGTACAGTGGTTTTATCCGTCGGAATCGAGTAACATCAGAGTGGATCGCGAAAACCGATGTGTATTTGAAGGAGATATTCCATCGTCCAATGAGAATTATCCCACCATGCCCCTGTGCGAGATGTGCCAGACGTCACCGTAGAAATCAGACAGACATGAGTGAGCACCTTCGCACGCACGGATATATGCCAAACTTTGACATGCCGCCGATAAACATAGCCGAGCAGGACCGTGGTAGAGAGGAGGTGATGCGACAACGCATCGATGGATATGAGGACGACGGGGTCAGGGACATGCTAGATGATGTCATTGTTGCAGAAACGGCAAATGCGACACCTTCAGAGAATGAACCGGAGGAGCCGGAGGCAATCGCAAAGGCCTTCTTGGAGGTCTTGGCCTCGTCGAAGAAACCTCTTTATGCGGGTGCGAAAATATCTCAGCTGGATGCCATCTCGCAACTAATTGCAGTCAAGGCTGAGTATGGCTGTAGCCAGAAATGCTTCGAAGCATTCCTAGGAGTATGGGCTAACAGCCTCCCTGAGGGTCATGAACTGCCGAAAAGCATGTATGATACAAAGAAAATCATGAAGGCACTCTCTATGGATTATGAGAAAATAGATGTTTGCCCGAAGAATTGCCTTTTGTTTAGGCACGAGTATGCGGATGACAAGTACTATAGGAAGTGCGGTTCGTCTCGGTACATTGAGGTGGTCGGTGAGGATGGTGAGAAAAAGCAGCTAACCATCCCCGTTAAGGTTCTTCGGTATCTTGATTTTATAAAAATACTGCAGCGCCTTTTCATCACGAAGGAGTCTGCCAAAATGATGAAGTGGCACAAGGAAGGTATAAGGTACAATCCAAAAAAAATCATACATCCATTGGGAGGGGAAGCATGGAAGTCATTCGATGAAGAATACCCCGAGGAAGCAGCCGAGGCTGGGAATGTCAGAATAGCCATATCAGGTGATGGGTTGAATCCATATGGTATGTCGTCCAATCCATACAGCTGCTGGCCTGTGTTTGTAATTTCGCTCAATCTTCCTCCCAGTGCCCTAATGCAACGGAAGACCATGTTCTTGTCGCTCATCATTCCGGGGCGTGACTACCCGGGGAAGCAATTGGGTGTGTTTATGCAGCCGCTTCTGGAAGCTTTGCACCATTCTTGGTACTTTCCGAGGCTGACATACGACCGGGATCTGCAGAGAAATTTCTTGATGAAAGTTTGGTTGCACTATTGCATGCATGACTTTCCCGGCTATGCTCTATTCTGCGGATGGTGTACAAGTGGTAAGATGCCATGCCCAGTGTGCATGCAGGCTCTGCGAATGATTTGGCTGAGTAAGGGTGGCAAGTATATAGCCTTTGACCTGCATTGACAGTTCCTCCCTCCAGACCATCCAGACAGGGAAGACAAGAAGAGCTTCACGAAAGGCCGGGTTGTTCATGAAGTAACCGAGAATCCAACATTTTCGGGGGCAGATGTTCTTGTTCAGCTAAAAGCTCTCAAGCCTAAAGTCAAAGGCAAAGCCAAAGCCAAAGCCAAAGGCTTCGAGGGATATGGTGAGACGCACAACTGGACGCACATTACCCCCTTCTCGCAGCTTCCCTATTTCAAGGACCTCAAACTTCCTTACAATATTGATGTGATGCACACTGAAAAGAATGTGGCAGAGTCCCTTTTCCACACGATCCTCAACATTCCTGATAAGATGAAGGATAACGTAAAAGCTAGAGCCGATCAACAGAGAATTTGTGATTGACCACGCCTGAACATGAAGCCTCCCAAAGGCGGTCGAAAAAACTGGTTCAAGCCAGATGCTGACTTTGTCCTTAAACCGCCAGAAAAAAAAGAAGTACTTATCTGGCTGAAACAAATTTTGAAGTTCACCGATGGTTATGCATCGAATATAAGTAAGGGAGTCAATATTCAACGGGCAAAGTGACCGGCCTGAAGAGTCATGACTACCATGTATGGATTGAGCGGATAATGCCGGTGATGGTTCGAGGCTATGTCCCCGAGCATGTCTGGCGAGTGCTTGCCGAGCTTAGCCATTTCTTCCGCACGCTCTGTGCTAAAGAAGTAAGTAAAGAGGTTATTGAAAAATTGCATAAGAAGGCACCGGAGTTGATAGTCAAGCTAGAGAAGATCTTTCCGCCAGGCTTCTTTACTCCGATGACACATCTCATTCTGCACCTCGCGAACGAGGTATTGTTGGGGGGCCCTGTGCAAAATCGCTGGCAGTACGGCCCTGAGAGGCAGAACAAGCATCTCCGATGGAAATGTGGAAACAAAGCTAAGATTGAAGCTTCCATAGCTGAGGCAGTTATCCTAGAGGAGGTGTCAGACCTCAGGACATCATACTATCCAGACCACATTCCCCATCTGCATAACAAGGTGCCTCGATACAATATAGAAGAGCCCAAGTATCAACCCAGTCTCGATCTATTCAACGCGCAAGGTGGGAGGGCTGGGGCCTCGAAATCTTATAACATGCCACGACAAGAGTGGGAGGACCTCATGTTCTCTATCTTGCACAACATCAAGGAAGTTGAGGAAGTGTGGATGAGGTAATACCACTACACCATTCCTTTATGTCTTCCACATCATCATGTTTCATGTTCACTTAGTCCCGGTCTAACACCGCTTATCTTTTTTTAGTGATTTCATTCAAGAGGAATGGACGGGAGTGAATCATCCTACTGAGGCGGAGGCACTTACTCTTCTCCGTCATGGAAACCCTGGACGTAAAAATTTTGTTGCTTGGTTCATGGACAAAGTAATTTTCCACACTCCCCTATTAAATACCTACTTCAACATTTATTAGTTAACCGAACTAATGCACGCAACAATTTCCATTATACTTGTAGGGAAAAGATCCGAACATATCTATGGATGATGAATTGAGATGGGTTTCCATGGGTTTTGACCCTGCCGTCATGACATGTAAAAAGTATGATGTGAATGGGTATCGCTTCCATACAGAGGAGCACCAAAACAGCCGCCCTGATCCCAAAACTATAAATACTGGAGTGTACACCCCCGGTCAAAATTCAGTAGACTACTACGGAAGGGTACAAAATATATACGAGGTTAAATTCCGCCAGGGTCGTGAGACCCTAAGTCTGCCTGTGTTCAAATGCCGATGGTTCGATCCACGGGAGGGGGTAAAACATACGCCTTCCATTGGTTTGGTCGAAGTTAAACCATCAACCGTCTATGCCGGAGCCGATCTCTTCATTGCGGCTACCCAAGCTACACAAGTATATTATCTGCCTTACCCATGCCAGAAAGTGTATCTAAAGGGTTGGGAAGTTGTGTTCAAGGTGTCGCCACATGGTAAGCTACCAGACCCGAATGAAGACGATTACTACAACATTAACCCCATGACATACGAGGGAGTGTTCTATCAAGAGCAACCTGATGATGATGATGATGTGGTTAGAAACGATGACGCTAGACCATTGGGTGATGATGATGTGGACCCAAACGTCTACGATGCACGGAATGATGGTGAGACCATTGTCAATGAAAATGACATACTTATGCTAGAAAAGTTAAACGAAGACGCTGACGACGAGGAAGAGCCTCCACCTCCGTCGGACAACGAAGATGATATGATTGATAGTGATGATGAGACGGCCCGAGAAAGAGGTTACAACAGTGATGATTCATATGGGTTCTAGCAGATGTACGTTTCAAGTATTTTTTTCTATAGTTTAGGAATATGCATTTTTATGCATTTTATTAATGTGTTTATTATCATGCCTTTTCCTTCATTTCATTAATTTACTAATTGCTTTTTCTCTTTTCAATGCAGGTTCGTGGAACATGGACAAGGGGAAGGCCGACGACGTGGGTTTCCTACGCAAGGTTGTCGGCCTGCCTAGTCGGAGTGGTCGAGCACGTAATCCTCCCCCTTGGCTACTTGACGATGACTCCTCACAGGGAGGTCGAGGGAGAGGTGCCCCTAGAGGAGGAGGGGGCGGGGGGAGAGCCTCTAGAGGACGAGGTGCTGGGGGGAGAGCCACTACAGGGGGTCGCGGCCAGAAAGAGCGCACCCTCACCGACTTAGGGGTGTTGTCTTCGAGGCCCTCCTCTAGTGAGGTACCCTCCTCTAGTGAGGTACACTCTAGGGAGGAGGAGGAGGAGGAGGAGGAGGTGGTGGTGGTGGAGGAGGAGGAGGTGGAGGAGGAGGCAGGCGAGGAGGAGGAGGAGGAGGTTGGGGAGGAGGTTGGGGAGGGGGAGGCAGGCGAGGAGGAGGGTGGTGGCGGGGATGATGGTGGTGACGGGAAGGGGGTTGACACGAAGGGGTGGCTGCGTGGCAACGCAAAGCTACCAAAGCAGGTTCCTGCTACTGAGGAGCAGAAGTGGCTCATTGAGCCCACGGGAAAAGAGTAAGTGGTTCATTATGTTGCTTGTCACATGCTTATTCCGGTTGTTATTTATTTTTCTTGTCACATGCTAATAGTTCATTCTTTTGCAGCAACTGGATATATTCTAAAGGGGTCCGTATTCCCAACGGCCTCATCACCGTCTTGCTGAAGTTATATTGGCCGGGGTTGTACTGTCCTGATCCAGTCAGGCAGCCGGACCGTCGGGTTTTGGCCACGAGCTGGGACCATTGGGAAGCGGCCCGCCACGCGAACCATGAGACCCATGCCAAGGCCGTGATCACTACTTTCTGGGTGAGTTCTCTTCAGAAGCACAAGTCCATTCTAGTTTCATGAATGATTTAACTCATGGCTTCTCCCATTCTTGTTTCATGCATGATTTTAGAAATTCTATCGAGTTCTTCCGGAGCACAGGGCTAGAGCAGACCAGATCGTGCTGCGCCAATGCAAGAAGAAGGCCCGCCAGATGCAGTACGAGGTGCGCTATGTGGCCATCTCCACATACTACCACGACTATCTTGGTGTGAAGATGACCAAGGAAGAAGCGCGGAGGATGAGCATTACCTTGGAGAGGCCCGAGTTCTTGGCGGTAAGTATAAAAGATTTTTCATTATGATTTCATATATTATGCTTTCATTATGCTTTCATTACCTTGTGGTACATTATGCTTTATGCTTCCATAACACCAATTTGGACACACCTACATGCCATTATGCTTTTATTATGTAGGTGTGTCCAAATTGGTGTTATGGAAAAGACGAGTCCTGGGCGGCATTGGTGGATCTTTGGTGTGATGAGGCTGGAGCCTGGGCGGCTATGAGAACCAAAAATAAGGCTAACCGAGGGACGGAGGGAGTACATGCTCAGGGAAACCGAAACCACTATCTCCACAAGGCAGTTAATGTATGACTAGCCCCATTAAACATTCTTCTTATATTTACCATCACTTTCTTATGTATGACTAACCTCTGTTTGGTGGTGTAGGAGGAGAAACTGAAGCGGCCACTCTCACACATGCAGGCGTGGGAGATCGCCCATACGCGGAAGGACCCCAAGCCTGGCGAGCCCAAGTACTACGGCAAGAAGACCGCAGGGAGGAAGAAGGCCTACTCCGAAGCGTATCTGAAGTTACATCCTGACACACCTGACCCCTTGTGGCGCCTCTGGACGACATGGCGGTGGTGAGGATGGGGCCCAAGGAGCACGGTCGGGAGGCGGTTCTCGATGCTGTGATCACTCCTAGTATCTCCTACACACAGCTTCGTCGGATCGACCCGAGCCTGAGCCAGTGCACGAGCCAGCCAGTGACTAGTACACAGTCCCTCTTTCAGGAGCAACTATTTATAAGTATTTTCCCTCTTATCTTCATTTCTCACTTCATTTTCCGCATTTAGTAGTCTTATGAGTTCCATCATGTCATACCATAGGCCTACATGGAGTACACACGCCAGGAGACCATGGCGTGGCATCAGAGGCTTTATGAACACCAAGTGCAGAGGGATAGCCAGATGCAGCAGGCTTTTCAGGATATGGCGGCCGGCAGGTGTCCTCAGTTCCCTCCAGCACAATGCCCTCCAGCACAACCAGTGCTGATGAGCTTTGAGGAGTTTGTGGCACAGAACGCTGGCCCCTCGCCGGTTAGTTCATCCCCAATCTATTCACCCAAAGCATGTCATGCCTTTCAACACAGTCATAGATCCCGTGCATATGTCTTTTCAACATCCAGGGAACAGGTGGATCTACCGTTGGCGGTGGTCTTCGCAGCACTCCGGAGACACGGAGCCCGACCACTCCGATCCATGGAGGCGGAGGCGGAGGCGGTCTTGGCGGTAGCGCTGCCGCTAGCAGTGACGACCTGGGCTTTGGCCGTCTTGGCGGTGACGACCTCCGCGGTGCTCGATGATCCTTGTGTGGTGATGATGCTTGAGATGACTTGTGTGTGGTGATGATCATTTAGATGACTTGTGTGCTTCTCTATATGCTTATGCTTATGTTGGTTGTGATGATGTTCATTTAGAGACTTGTGTGTGATGATGCTTATGCATATATTGTTGTGATGGTGCCGGATGATATCTCGTTGTGTTTTATATGTCTATCCCATCATATATATCTGCTGATATGTGCTGCTATTTGAATTGAATTGATCTGAAAACAAACAGAAAAAAGAAAAAAAAAGCAAAAGCAAACTATGCCGACGGCTAGGCCGTCGGCATAGGGCTACCGTGAGCTCCCAGTAGCTGACACGTGGCACCTATGCCGACGGCCTAGCCGTCGGCTTCGTTTAAAAACTGTGCCGACGGCTAGGCCGTCGGCATAGGCGCCCACGTGTCAGCTACTGGGAGCTCTGTATGAAGGACTATGCCGACGGCCTGGCCGTCGGCTTAGTTTCAAATTATGCCGACGGCCAGGCCGTCGGCATAGACCTGGTCCTAGAGCAGCGGCTGGTCGCCACGTGGCACACCTATGCCGACGGTCTAGCCGTCGGCATAGTTTTTGACTAAGCCGACGGTTAGGCCGTCGGCATAGTGGTGCCACGTGGCGACCGTTCGTTGGGCAGACTTGACGGCGGCCGCCGTTAGGCGTGATAGTTGCCGACGGCCAGGGCCGTCGGCATAGATGTACGGCCCCCGTCGGCGTATCATATATGCCGACGGCTTTTCTATGCCGACGGCCTCCCTGGCTGTGCCGACGCATATGTTGCCGACGGCCCTATGCCGACGAGGGCCGTCGGCATAGGCCTATCCCGACGGGACTCAGGCCTATGCCGACGGCCCTGGCCGTCGGCATAGGGGGCGATTCCGGTAGTGCGCCTCACGGAGCCACCTCGCGCAGTCACGCGGCCGGGGTTGGTTCATGTGGAAGGTTCTCCTCCCCGGCGCCGCGGTGCTCGCCGCGCTGAGCCGGCGCGAGGTGGTGCCCTACACCAACCGCGCCCACTAGGTGCTCTTGTCGCCGTCGAGTGAGCGCAGGGTCGGCGAAGCCCTGCTGGGCGGTCTGAACAAGAAGCGGGGCGACATGATCCTCGGCCCGGCGGATCCCCGCACCATTCGGGTGTGCCGCGTTGCCTCCGACATGATCCACGGGCTGCCCCGTGCATTCCCTCCCTCCGGTCCGACTACGAGGCGGCTGCAGACGACGGAGCACACCGGCGACATCAACTGGCATGTCACCGTGATGAGGCAGGACGCTATCAACTCCTACAGCCTGGCCGGCGGTCAGATCGTACTCGAGACCGACGAGGAGATTGCCGTGGTTATCGCCCACGAGGTAAGTTTTCCTAGCTAGCTAGCTACGTACTACTCCAGGCAATCCAACAATGTATGTATTGTTTCTGCATGTTTTGGCAAAAGTTTCTCAAAGATTGCCATACGTGGTCGATCGATGCATGTAGGCTGGACACGCCGTGGCACGTCATCACACCGACCTCGCCAATGTGGTGACAACAATTCCGTTACTCCACAAGCTACTGCCCTTCTCACGAAGGTATATATGCATGAATGCTTACGTGTTTATTCATCACATTTTTTGCATTAACACACTAAGTACAGTAATTAATACTAGTAGTAGTTGTGTCTAATTTCCTTAAACGGATCGGAGCAAATTCTCCTTAAAAAGCGTCATTATTCTGTATGGACATGACATTAATTAATTGAAGCTTGCATTGCACCAATTCCTAGTTAAGCTGCAGATTAAGCTCATGCATGTGTGTTGCCTCTCTAACATGCATGTAAGGAAAGAGTTGGAGGCCGATCTCATCGGGATGATGCTAATGGCAGCTGCCGGTTTCGATCCACGCATAGCCGCCGAGACCTACGATCGAGAAGTTGGGGGTGATCACAGGAGACCCGGTGTGGAGTGACTACTACGGTAAAGAAGAGAAGACGCGCCTTGTCGCACACCAAGGTCTTGGAGGAGGCAATGAGACTGTACCACCAGCAAGTATGACATTTTGGTTGCTTAGCTAGGGTTGCACGTTCTCGGATGTTGAAACTATACCACTGATATAGGCCGCACACGGTAACTTTGCATACCGTATATATGTCACACAGTATGCATCACGCCGGCCCGCAAAACGCGTTTGCACTTCGCGGAAAACGGCCTTTGCGGGCCGGCAAGGACGGCCGCAGATGCAGACCCCCCAAACGGACCCATATAAAAGTATATTCATGGAATATGCTTTTTTACAGGTCGGCTTTGCGGTGTCTGCTCTTGCACCGCTGCATCCCGCATCTCATCGGCCCGCAAATATCAAATCCAACATAATACAACAATCATCCTCATTACAAATAACTATTCAAATCACCGAAGAAAACTTAAATAATGCAATACAAAACTTGTGATGAATACAAATACAAATGAACACAAAAATGAGTCACTGTCCAGCCATTTGCCAATGGTGCTCAATGAGATCCTTCTGAAGTTGAAAGTGTGTGTTTGCATTTTCAATCTCCTTGTATGTCTGAAAAAAAGCTCTAATGCAATCACCCGCATAGCTGCGGAGGTTTTTTTGATATGCACTAAATCCCTTTAAGCCCGCAACATTTCTTCTTTGAGTAAAATACCGGTAATTTGCCTCGCAAGCTTGAACAATTTTCACAAAGAGGGATCGGCGCATTCGGTACCTTCTCCGGAAGAGGTGCGGTGGATATGTAGAATTCTTTGCGAAGTAGTCTTGCATCAACATCTCGTTCCCAAAATGGCGATTCCGAGGAATGCAAAGACGCCCGACGGTCGATACTCGCCTCCTCTTCCAGTTCTCGTCTTCGTGCTCTTAGACGGCAAGTGCCATCACTAATGTCTGCTGCCGAAAGGTCGCAAGCATGGTCTCAACATCTGAGTGATCCGAATCGGACGAATCGGAGAGCAAGAACTTCTCGCACGGGCTCAATTCCATCTACATGCATACCGGCGCTGTTGGAAATATGCCCTAGAGGCAATAATAAAAGGATTATTATTATATTTCCTTGTTCATGATAATTGTCTTTTATTCATGCTATAATTGTGTTATCCGGAAATCGTAATACATGTGTGAATACATAGACATCAACATGTCCCTAGTAAGCCTCTAGTTGACTAGCTCGTTGATCAACAGATAGTCATGGTTTCCTGACTATGGACATTGGATGTCATTGATAACGAGATCACATCATTAGGAGAATGATGTGATGGACAAGACCCAATCCTAAACATAGCACAAGATCGTATAGTTCGTTTGCTAGAGTTTTTCCAATGTCAAGTATCTTTTCCTTAGACCATGAGATCGTGTAACTCCCGGATACCGTAGGAGTGCTTTGGGTGTACCAAACGTCACAACGTAACTGGGTGACTATAAAGGTATACTACGGGTATCTCCGAAAGTGTCTGTTGGGTTGACACGGATCAAGACTGGGATTTGTCACTCTGTATGACGGAGAGGTATCTCTGGGCCCACTCGGTAATCCATCATCACAATGAGCTCAAAGTGACCAAGTGTCTGGTCACGGGATCATGCATTACGGTACGAGTAAAGTGACTTGCCAGTAACGAGATTGAACGAGGTATTGGGATACCGACGATCGAATCTCGGGCAAGTAACGTATCGATTGACAAAGGGAATTGTATACGGGGTTGCTTGAATCCTCGACATCGTGGTTCATCCGATGAGATCATCGAGGAGCATGTGGGAGCCAACATGGGTATCCAGATCCCGCTGTTGGTTATTGACCGGAGAGCAACCTCGGTCATGTCTACATGTCTCCCGAACCCGTAGGGTCTACACACTTAAGGTTCGGTGACGCTAGGGTTGTAGGGATATGTATATGCAGTAACCCGAATGTTGTTCGGAGTCCCGGATGAGATCCCGGACGTCACGAGGAGTTTCGGAATGGTCCAGAGGTAAAGAATTATATATAGGAAGTGCTATTTCGGCCATCGGGATAAGTTTCGGGATCACCGGTATTGTACCGGGACCACCGGAAGGGTCCCAGGGGTCCACCGGGTGGGGCCACATATCCCGGAGGGCCCCATGGGCTGAAGTGGGAAGGGATCCAGCCCAAAGTGGGCTGGGGCTGTTGGGGAACGTAGCATAAATTCAAAATTTTCCTACGTATCACCAAGATCTATCTATGGAGAAACCAGCAACGAGGGGAAGGAGAGTGCATCTACATACCCTTGTAGATCGCTAAGCGGAAGCGTTCAAGTGAACGGGGTTGATGGAGTCGTACTCGTCGTGATTCAAATCACCGATGATCAAGTGCCGAACGCACGGCACCTCCGCGTTCAACACACGTGCAGCCCGGTGACGTCTCCCACGCCTTGATCCAGCAAGGAGAGAGGGAGAGGTTGAGGAAGACTCCATCCAACAGCAGCACAACGGCGTGGTGGTGATGGAGGAGCATGGCAATCCTGCAGGGCTTCGCCAAGCACCACAGAAGAGGAGGGAGAGAGAGATGCAGGGCTGCACCAACGAGAGATCGAATCACACGTCCGTTATGGGGCAGCCCTAGGCCTCATATATATAGGGGAAGGGGAGGAGGCTGCGCCCCCTCTAGGGTTCCCACCCCTAGAGGGGCGGCAGCCCCAAACCCATCTAAGGGTGGCGGCCACAAGGGGGAGGAGAGGGAGGCGCAGGGTATATGGGCCTTAGGGCCCATCTGCCCTTAGGGTTTGCCCCCTCACCCCTTCTAGGCGCATGGGCCTTAGTGGGGATGGTGCCCTTGGCCCATGTAGGCCAAGGAACACTCCCTACAGCCCATGTGGCCCCCCCGGGGCTGGTGGCCCCACTTGGTGGACCCCCGGGACCCTCCCGGTGGTCCCGGTACGTTACCGATAAACCCCGAAACTCTTCCGGTGACCAAAACAGGATTTCCCATATATAAATCTTTACCTCCGGACCATTCCGGAACTCCTCGTGATGTCCGGGATCTCATCCAGGACTCCGAACAACATTCGGTAACCACATACAAGCTTCCTTTACAACCCTAGCGTCACCGAACCTTAAGTGTGTAGACCCTACGGGTTCGGGAGACATGCAGACATGACCGAGACGTTCTCCGGTCAATAACCAACAGCGGGATCTAGATACCCATGTTGGCTCCTACATGTTCCACGATGATCTCATCGGATGAACCACGATGTCAAGGACTTAATCAATCCCGTATACAATTCCCTTTGTCTGTCGGTACGATACTTGCCCGAGATTCGATCGTCGGTATCCCGATACCTTGTTCAATCTCGTTACCGGCAAGTCTCTTTTACTCGTTCCGTAAAACATCATCCCATGATCAACTCCTTGATCACATTGTGCACATTATGATGATGTCCTACCGAGTGGGCCCAGAGATACCTCTCCGTTTGCACGGAGTGACAAATCCCAGTCTCGATTCGTGCCAACCCAACAGACACTTTTGGAGATACCTGTAATGTACCTTTATAGCCACCCAGTTACGTTGTGACGTTTGGTACACCCAAAGCATTCCTACGGTATCCGGGAGTTGCACAATCTCATGGTATAAGGAAATGATACTTGACATTAGGAAAGCTTTAGCATACGAACTACATGATCTTGTGCTAGGCTTAGGATTGGGTCTTGTCCATTACATCATTCTCCTAATGATGTGATCCCGTTATCAACGACATCCAATGTCCATGGTTAGGAAACCATAACCATCCATTGATCAACGAGCTAGTCAACTAGAGGCTCACTAGGGACATGGTGTTGTCTATGTATCCACACATGTATCTGAGTTTCCTATCAATACAATTATAGCATGGACAATAAACGATTATCATGAACAAGGAAATATAATAATAACAAATTTATTATTGCCTCTAGGGCATATTTCCAACAGTCTCCCACTTGCACTAGAGTCAATAATCTAGTTCACATCGCCATGTGATTAACACTCACAGGTCACATCGCCATGTGACTAACACCCAAAGAGTTATGGGTTTGATCATGTTGCTTGTGAGAGAGGTTTTAGTCAATGGGTCTGAACCTTTCAGATCCGTGTGTGCTTTACAAATCTCTATGTCATCTCCTAGATGTAGCTACCACATTCTATTTGGAGCTTATTCCAAATAACTGTTCTACTTGGAGCTATTCTAAATTGTTGCTCCATTATATGCATCCGGTATCTCTACTCAGAGCTATCCGGATAGGTGTTAAGCTTGCATCGACGTAACTCTTTACGTCGAACTCTTTATCACCTCCATAATCGAGAAAATTCCTTAGTCCACTAGTTACTAAGGATAACTTTGACCGCTGTCCTGTGATCCATTCTTGGATCACACTTGTACCCCTTGATTGACTCATGGCAAGGCACACTTCAGGTGCGGTACACAGCATAGCATACTGTAGAGCCTATGTCTTAAGCATAGGGGACGACCTTCGTCCTTTCTCTCTATTCTGCCGTGGTTGAGCTTTAAGTCTTAACTTCATACCTTACAACTCAGGCAAGAACTCCTTCTTTGACTGATCCATCTTGAACACCTTCAAGATCACGTCAAGGTATGTGCTCATTTGAAAGTACCATTAAGCGTTTTGATATATCCTTATAGATCTTGATGCTCAATGCTCAAGTAGCTTAATCCAGGCTTTCCATTGAAAAACACTTTCCCAATAACCCTATATGCTTTCCAGAAACTCTACATCATTTCTGATCAACAACATATACTCATCAGAAATTCTATAGTGCTCCCACTCACTTCTTTGGAAATACCAGTTTCTCATAAACTTTGTATACACCCAAAATCTTTGATCATCTCATCAAAGCATACATTCCAACTCCGAGATGCTTACTCCAGTCCTCAGAAGGATTGCTGGAGCTTTGCATACTTATTAGCATCTTTTCAGGATTGAGAAAACCTTTCGGTTGTATCATATACAACCTTTCCTCAAGAAAATCGTCGAGGAAACAATGTTTTGACATCCTATCTGCAAGATTTCATAAATAATGCAGTAATCGCTAATATAATTCCAACAGACTCTTAGCATCGCTACGAGTGAGAAAGTCTCATCGTAGTCAACTCCTTGAACTTGTCATAAAACATCTTAACGACAAGTCGAGCTTTCTTAATGGTGACATTTACCATCATTGTCCGTCTTCCTTTTAAAATCCATCTGTACTCAACAGCCTTACGACCATCAAGTAGTTCTTCCAAAGTATACACTTTGTTTTCATATATGGATCCTCTCTCGGATTATATGGCCTCGAGCCATTTATCGGTATCCAGGCCCACCATCGCTTCTCCATAGCTCGTAGGTTCATTGTTGTCTAGCAACATGACTTCCAAGACATGATTACGTACCACTCTGAAGTAGTACGCATCCTTGTCATCCTACGAGGTTTGGGAGTGACTTGATCTGAAATCTCATGATCAATATCATAATCTTCCACTTCAATTGGTGTAGGTGCCACAGGAACAACTTCCTGTGCCCTGCCATACACTAGTTGAAGAGACGGTTCAATGACCTCATCAAGTCTCCATCATCCTCCCACTCAATTCTTTCGAGAGAAACTTTTCCTCGAGAAAGGACCCGATTCTAGAAACAATCCTTTATTGCTTTCGGATCTGAGACAGGAGGTATACCCAACTGTTTTGGGTTGTCCTATGAAGATGCATTTATCCGCTTTGGGTTCGAGCTTATCAGCCTGAAACTTTTCCACATAAGCGTCGCAGCTCCAAACTTTTAAGAAATGACAGCTTAGGTTTCTCTAAACCATAGTTCATACGGTGTCATCTCATCGGAATTACGTGGTGCCCTATTTAAAGTGAATGTGGTTGTCTCCAATGCTTAACCCATAAACTATTGTGGTAATTCGATAACAGACATCATGGTATGCATCATATCCAATAGGGTGCAGTTATGATGTTCGGACACACCATCACACTATGGTGCTCCAGGCTGTATTAGTTGTGAAACAATTTCCACAATGTCTTAATTCTGTGCCAAACTCGTAATTCAGATATTCATCTCTTATGATCATATCATAAATATTTGTATCCTCTTATCACGACGATCTTCCAACTTCACACTGAAATTACTTGAACCTTTCAATAATTCAGACTCGTGATTCATCAAGTAAATATACTCAACATCTACTCAAGTCATCTGTGAAGTAAGAACATAACGATATCCACTACATGCCTCAGCACTCATTGGACTGCACACATCAAAAATGTATTACTTCCAACAAGTTGCTTTCGTGTTCCATTTTACTGAAACGAGGCTTTCAGTCATCTTGCCCATG
This sequence comes from Triticum urartu, assembly GCF_003073215.2. Lineage (NCBI taxonomy): Eukaryota > Viridiplantae > Streptophyta > Magnoliopsida > Poales > Poaceae > Triticum > Triticum urartu. Next base: position 582,419,039 of record NC_053022.1, read on the forward strand.
TGGTATGATTTGCATGCCTCAAGTGATTCAAAATCAAGCGAGTACAAAACGGTCCATTTGCATGGAGTTTCTTCATGCATATACACCAATAGACATGGTTCGCATGTCCCAAACTTTTCAAAAACGAGTGAGCCCAAAGATCCATCAACATGGAGCTTCTTCATGCGTTTTATACCGATATGACTTACGTGGCAGTGCCACAAGCAGGTGGTACTATCATTACTATCTTTTGGCATGAACATGTGTATCACTACGATCGAGATTCAATAAACCATTCATTTTAGGTGCAAGACCATTGAAGGTATTATTCAAATAAACAGAGTAACCATTATTCTCCTTAAATGAATAACCGTATTGCGATAGACATAATCCAATCATGTCTATGCTCAACGCAAACACCAATCTCGATGGTAGAGGGAGCGTGCGATACTTGATCACATCAAGCTTGGAAACACTTCCAACACATATCGTCATCTCACCTTTAGCTAGTCTCCGTTTATTCCGTAGCTTTTATTTCGAGTTACTAACACTTAGCAACCGAACCGGTATCTAATACCCTGGTGCTACTAGGAGTACTAGTAAAGTACACATCAACACAATGTATATCCAATATACTTCTATCGACCTTGCCAGCCTTCTAATCTACCAAGTATCTTGGGTAATTCTGCTCCAGTGACTGTTCCCTTTATTACAGAAGCACTTAGTCTCGAGTTTGGGTTCAACCTTGGGTTTCTTCACTAGAGCAGCAGCTGAATTGCCGTTTCATGAAGTATCCCTTCTTGCCCTTGCCCTTCTTGAAACTAGTGGTTTCACTAACCATCAACAATTGATGCTCCTTCTTGATTTCTACTTTCGCGGTGTCATACATCACGAACAACTCAAGGATCATCATATATGTCCCTGACATATTATAGTTCATCACGAAGCTCTAGCAGCTTGGTGGTAATGACTTCGGAGAAACATCACTATCTTATCTGGAAGATCAACTCCCACTTGATTCAAATGATTGTTCTACTCAGACAATCCAAGCACAAGCTCAACAATTGAGCTTTTCTCCTTAGTTTGCAGGTTAAGAAAATCGTCGGAGGTCTTATACCTCTTGACGTGGGCACAAGCCTGAAATTCCAATTTCAGCCCTCAAAACATCTCATATGTTTCGTGACGTTTCAAAACGTCTTTGGTGCCTCAACTCTAAACCGTTTAACTGAACTATCATGTAGTTATCAAAATGTGTATGTCAGATGTTCGCAACATCCACAGACAACGTTCGAGGTTCAGCACACTGAGCGGTGCATTAAGGACATAAGCCTTCTATGAAGCAATGAGGACAATCCTCAGTTTACGGACCTAGTCCGCATAATTGCTACTATCAACTTTCAACTAATTTTTTTCTCTAGGATCATATCTAAACAGTAGAACTATAGCGTGAGCTACGACATAATTTGCAAAATCCTTTTGACTATGTTCAGGATAATTAAGTTCATCTTATGAACTCCCACTTAGATAGACATCCCTCTAGTCATCTAAGTGATTACATGATCCGAGTGAACTAGGCCGTGTCCGATCATCACGTGAGACGGACTAGTCAACGTCGGTGAACATCTTCATGTTGATCGTATCTTCTATACGACTCATGCTCGACCTTTCGGTCTTCCGTGTTCCGAGGCCATGTCTATGCACATGCTAGGCTCGTCAAGTTAACCCTAAGTGTTTTTGCTGTGTAAATCTGTCTTACACCCGTTGTATGTGAACGTAAGGATCTATCACACCCGATCATCACGGCGTGCTTCGAAACGACGAACTGTAGCAACGGTGCACAGTTAGGGGAGAACACTTCTTGAAATTGTTGTAAGGGATCATCTTATTTACTACCGTCGTTCTAAGCAAATAAGATGTATAAACATGATAAACATCACATGCAATCAAATAGTGACATGATATGGCCAATATCATATTGCTCCTTTTGATCTCCATCTTCGGGGCTCCATGATCATCTATTACAAGAACATGATCAATCTCATACATCACATATATCATTCATCACATCCTTTTGGCCATATCACATCACATAGCATACCCTGCAAAAACAAGTTAGACGTCCTCTAATTGTTGTTTGCATGTTTTACGTGGTTGCTATGGGTTTCTAGCAAGAAGTTTCTTACCTACGCAAAACCACAACGTGATATGCCAATTGCTATTTACCCTTCATAAGGACCCTTAGGGCCCATCTGCCCTTAGGGTTTGCCCCCTCTCCCCTTCTAGGCGCATGGGCCTTAGTGGGGCTGGTGCCCTTGGCCCATGTAGGCCAAGGAGCACTCCCTACAGCCCATGTGGCCCCCCCGGGGCAGGTGGCCCCACTTGGTGGACCCCCGGGACCCTCCCAGTGGTCCCGGTACGTTACCGATAAACCCCGAAACTCTTCCGGTGACCAAAACAGGACTTCCCATATATAAATCTTTACCTCCGGACCATTCCGGAACTCCTCGTGACGTCCGAGATCTCATCCGGGACTCCGAACAACATTCGGCAACCACATACAAACTTCCTTTATAACCCTAGCGTCATCGAACCTTAAGTGTGTAGACCCTACGGGTTCGGGAGACATGCAGACATGACCGAGACGTTCTCCGGTCAATAACCAACAGCGGGATCTGGATACCCATGATGGCTCCCACATGTTCCACGATGATCTCATCGGATGAACCACGATGTCAAGGACTTAATCAATCCCGTATACAATTCCCTTTGTCTAGCGGTATGTTACTTGCCCGAGATTCGATCGTCGGTATCCAATACCTTGTTCAATCTCGTTACCGATCAAGTCTCTTTACTCGTTCCGTAACACATCATCCCGTGATCAACTCCTTGGTCACATTGCGCATATGATGATGTCCTACCGAGTGGGCCCAGAGATACCTCTCCGCTTACACGGAGTGACAAATCCCAGTCTCGATTCGTGCCAACCCAACAGACACTTTCGGAGATACCTGTAATGCACCTTTATAGTCACCCAGTTACGTTGTGACGTTTGATACACCCAAAGCATTCCTACGGTATCCGGGAGTTGCACAATCTCATGGTCTAAGGAAATGATACTTGAAATTAGAAAAGCTATAGCATACGAACTACACGATCTAGTGCTATGCTTAGGATTGGGTCTTGTCCATCACATCATTCTCCTAATGATGTGATCCCGTTATTAACGACATCCAATGTCCATAGTTAGGAAACCGTAACCATCTATTGATCAACGAGCTAGTCAACTAGAGGCTTACTAGGGACATGGTGTTGTCTATGTATCCACACATGTATCTGAGTTTCCTATCAATACAATTATAGCATGGATAATAAACGATTATCATGAACAAGGAAATATAATAATAATCAATTTATTATTGCCTCTAGGGCATATTTCCAACAGGTTAGACAGTGCGCCACTACTATTTTCCTGCCTTCAAAATTTAAAAATATTAATGGCGCACCAGTGGCCTATACTAATAGCGCACCAGTAGTGCGCCATTAGTAAAAAATACTACTACCTCCGTTTCAGTTTACAAGTCCTACGCGTATACCTAGGTTGCCAATTTTATCATCCTAATATAAACTATATAACACAAAAATTATACCCTTTGAAAATAAAAACTCTGAAGTTTATGTTGGTATATTTTTTATAATATATGATTTGTATTAGGTTGGTCAAATTGACGACCTAGGGGTACGCACACGCCCTGTAAACTGAGAGAGAGGTAGTAGTGGCGTGATACTAATGGCGCACCAGTGATGCGGCATTAGTAGGCAAAACTGGTGCGCCATTAGTAGCCCTTTTCCTAGTAGTGGTATGGATACTTATGTTTTGAATGTGCATCTATCTATCTGCAGGAACTTCTAGTTGTCTGTGGGCAACTTGCCGCTGAGCAGTCATGATGTTTCAAACTTGAGGTGGACGTGGCAGAGCTGTGACCAAAGCTTCAGAGTCTGGATGCACTGGAGAGGGAGGTGGAGCTCCTTCGAAGGCAGAAGGCCGCTTCCGAGCAGGAGCAGGCGGCACTGGACGCGAAGCAGAAGCAAGCCAGCTCGGGCGGCTTGTGGAGCTGGCTTGTCGAAACCCTTCCCGATGATGATTATTCCGATTCATCATGATAGGGCAAGTTCATTCGTTCATTCATGCTTCTTTCTCCTTCCTTCCCCATACATATACTATATATACACATGCAGCATCAGTTGGTATACCTGCTTGTACAGTCGTACTCTCTACATTAATTCTATTCTACAAACAAACGTACTACTACTTGCCGTTTGATGATGTCGGCCTGGCAATTTCTTCTGCTTCTTCTCCATTTTATTTGAGGACGAAGCAATAATCTACGTGTGTTTCTTCACGATGATCGAGCATTAGTTACCTGGTAAATACACATTTTCGTTTGAATGTTTGTGTTGTTTCAGCCTTGCATATATGTTGGGTGGCCCTGGCTGGTTGAACAACTCAGTCTCACCAAACTTTTAGTTTCTGGCCATGGCGGTAATTTCGGCACAAGATTCTCAGTTTCTCACTGGTCCGTTCTTATCAATCCGGGTTCTAAAACTGAAGTTTTTTTTCCACTTATTCTTTTACTTGAATGAATCGTCAGGTTTGTGTATAACCTCCAGGTTGTAAATATGCCAGCCTATTTTCCATTCATTCCCTTGGGTCCAAAGTCAAATCTGACCCAAAGCGGAGAGCTACCTACAGGTGGGTATTGTTACTTCACTATTGCTGTGATTCTATGAATCAAATCCAAGAGCTTCCTTGTCAGCTATAACTGATAGCTTATCCAACTCATTTACGAAGAAGCAGTGATAGGACAAGGTGATATATTAGTAGATTTGGTTCTCTGCACAGGAGGCAATCTATTTGTGCCAGATCCATTTAATATGTATGCAGTTTTCTTGAAGTTTCTCTTAGGTTCCTATCGGATCTTGCATGGTTTAGTTGTTTATTAGATAATGCAGTGCCATGCATGACCTTGACATATGTTTCAACGTACATGTTACCAGTCATTAGCTTGTTAATTAGCATATGATTTTAATGTTGTTTTGGCAAAGATATTATGTCGAGGATATCTCGAATACTTCAAAGCTTGAACATCCCAGTGCAGGCTGATGAAAGTGTATAACCTAATGAAGAAAATTTATAAGGCCCTCCAGAGATTTATGATTTATTACCAAAAAAACCTATTGAATCTACTAGCCAAATTAAAATAATTTGTAAGCTCAAACATTTTTTTTTCAAGCACATATATGGTGTGGTGCATATGGTCTAGTTATAAAATAGTGTATCCTTGCATGCAGGGCCAAGTTGGAGAAGTGCAAAAAAATTATAGTGATATGTCTAGAGCCGATTTGGAACATCCCAATATATATAGGCGTCGCATGGCATGTGTCTACATGTTTTGAGATGGTCCTACAGTGAGTTGCCTAGAGATGAAATAACATGTCCCTAGCTAGCTATGATATTGAACGTCTCAACAAACTGATTTTCTTGTAGTGATACTAACCCTAGTGATGAACTTGCGGATTACCCCCTTTTTTGGATGTGGTGGTAGGATGACACTATAATAGTTAGGATGAACCTATGTTACCTTTTGGGTATATGATCATGCATGCCTATGCTTAGGCAATCAACTAGAAAGCCAACCAACGCATCAACCAGTGCATTCACGTAGGAGCACTCATACTTCCATAATCAGAATGCATACGTAACGTGTGTGGATATACTCACGTAAAACTCGTCAATGATTTAACATAAATTGAATGAGTTGGGAAAAAGAAAAAATAATAAACAAAATGTTACCTTGTGACATATATACGATGTGCAAAGTCGAGCAACTCTAGCAGACCCCGCCTCCGGCCCCGACCCGCAAAATAACCGCCAAAATGCGGGTCCACGCGGAAAATCCCGCCCGAACAGACCCTGCAAAGGCAGCCGGGCCGCAAAAAATTTTGAGGGGCGCAGCAAAATCTCGGCCCCAACCCATGAATACGCGGGTTTCCCCCTCGCCACTGTGGTGCCCTGCATCACAGAGAAGCAGTTGGCGCGGGGGGGAGGGGGGGGGGCATTTCAGCCCGCGCGCCTTTCCCCACCTCCTTCTGCCGCCGATCGCCCTTGCTTCCGCCCATCCGCGGCCTGCGATTCCGGCCAAATCTGCGGGCGGAATCGTGCCGCGGGGCCGTCCCTCACCCTCCAGCGCCGATACGCTGCAACGACCCCCCAACCCGGATCCGGCGAGAAGAGCCGCCTCTCGTCGCTGCCACCGCCGGGGATCGACCACCGCCGAGTCCGACCCTCGTCGCCGCCCGGGATCACCCGCCAGTTAGTGTTTGTTTTGTGATATTTGCGAGTGGTATAGTTGATTGACGCGCCTGTTGGGGAACGTTGCAGAAAACAAAAATTTTCCTACGGTTTCACCAAGATCCATCTATGAGTTCATCTAGCAACGAGTGATTGGATGCATCTACGTACCTTGTAGATCGCGAGCGGAAGCGTTCAAAGAACGGGGATGAGGGAGTCGTACTCGACGTGATCCGAATCACTGGAGATCCTAGCGCCGAACGGACGGCACCTCCGCGTTCAAAGCAAGGGGGAAGGAAGAGGTTGATAATCAGACCAGCCTAACGACGGCGTGGTTGGTGGAAACTTGCAGGCACGCTCACAAGACTTCTCCCGTTCCAGATTTGGAAACAGGGCAGGGCTTGGCTTACGCGTTCTCTACGAGTGAAGGAAAGGAGGAGTTGGAGGGATATAGGGAGTGTGCCAGGTAGGGACTTGGTCCGGGTTTTACCCGACTCTCACCCTCTGCCCACCCCCATCGCTATATAGGGTCCCTAGGGGGGGCGCCGGCCCTGGAGATCCAATCTCCCAAGGGGGCGGCAGCCAAGGGGGTGGAGTGCCCCCCAAGGCAAGTGGGGCGCCCCCATCCTAGGGTTCCCAACCCTAGGCGCAGGGGGAAGGCCCAAGGGGGGGTGCACCATCCCACTAGGGGCTGGTTCCCCTCCCACTTCAGCCCATGGGGCCCTCCGGGATAGGTGGCCCCACCCGGTGGACCCCCGGGACCCTTCCGGTGGTCCCGGTACAATAGCGGTGACCCTGAAACTTGTCCCGATGGCCGAAATAGCACTTCCTATATATAATTCTTTACCTCCGGACCATTCCGGAACTCCTCGTGACATCCGGGATCTCATCTGGGACTCCGAACAACTTTCGGGTTACTGCATATACATATCTCTACAACCCTAGCGTCACCGCACCTTAAGTGTGTAGACCCTACGGGTTCGGGAGACATGTAGACATGACCGAGATGGCTCTCCGGTCAATAACCAACAGCAGGATCTGGATACCCATGTTGGCTCCCACATGCTCCTCGATGATCTCATCGGATGAACCACGATGTCGAGGATTCAAGCAACCCCGTATACAATTCCCTTTGTCAATCGGTACGTTACTTGCCCGAGATTTGATCGTCGGTATCCCAATACCTCGTTCAATCTCGTTACCGGCAAGTCACTTTACTCGTACTGTAATGCATGATCCCGTGACCAGACACTTGGTCACTTTGAGCTCATTATGATGATGCAATACCGAGTGGGCCCAGAGATACCTCTCCGTCATACGGAGTGACAAATCCCAGTCTTGATCCGTGTCAACCCAACAGACACTTTCGGAGATACCCGTAGTATACCTTTATAGTCACCCAGTTACGTTGTGACGTTTGGTACACCCAAAGCACTCCTACGGTATCCGGGAGTTACACGATCTCATGGTCTAAGGAAAAGATACTTGACATTTGGAAAAACTCTAGCAAACGAACTATACGATCTTGTGTTATGTTTAGGATTGGGTCTTATCCATCACATCATTCTCCTAATGATGTGATCTCGTTATCAATGACATCCAATGTCCATAGTCAGGAAACCATGACTATCTGTTGATCAACGAGCTAGTCAAACTAGAGGCTTACTAGGGACATGTTGGTGTCTATGTATTCACACATGTATTACGATTTCCGGATAACACAATTATAGCATGAATAAAAGACAATTATCATGAACAAGGAAATATAATAATAATCCTTTTATTATTGCCTCTAGGGCATATTTCCAACAGTCTCCCACTTGCACTAGAGTCAATAATCTAGTTACATTGTGATGAATCGAACACCCATAGAGTTCTGGTGTTGATCATGTTTTGCCCTAGGGAGAGGTTTAGTCAATGGATCTGCGACATTCAGATCCGTATGTACTTTACAAATATCTATGTCTCCATCTTGAACATTTTCACGAATGGAGTTGAAGCGACGCTTGATGTGCCTGGTTTTCTTGTGAAACCTGGGCTCCTTGGCAAGTGCAATAGCTCCAGTGTTGTCACAGAAGAGTTTGATCGGCCCCGATGCATTGGGTATGACTCCTAGGTCGGTGATGAACTCGTTCACCCAAATTGCTTCATGCGCTGCCTCCGAGGCTGCCATGTACTCCGCTTCACATGTAGATCCCGCCACGACGCTCTGCTTGCAACTGCACCAGCTTACTACCCCACCATTCAAAATATACACGTATCCGGTTTGTGACTTAGAGTCATCCAGATCTGTGTCGAAGCTAGCGTCGACGTAACCCTTTATGACGAGCTCTTCGTCACCTCCATAAACGAGAAACATTTCCTTAGTCCTTTTCAGGTACTTCAGGATATTCTTGACCGCTGTCCAGTGTTCCTTGCCGGGGTTACTTTGGTACCTACCTACCAAACTTACGGCAAGGTTTACATCAGGTCTGGTACACACATAATAGACCCTATGGCTGAGGCATAGGGGATGACACTCATCTCTTCTATATCTTCTGCCGTGGTCGGACATTGAGCTGAGCTCAATTTCACACCTTGCAACACAGGCAAGAACCCTTTCTTAGACTGATCCATATTGAACTTCTTCAATATCTTATCAAGGTATGTGCTTTGTGGAAGACCTATGAGGCGTCTTGATCTATCTCTATAGATCTTGATGCCTAATATATAAGCAGCTTCACCAAGGTCCTTCATTGAAAAACTCTTATTCAAGTAGGCCTTAATGCTGTCCAAAAGCTCTAGATCATTTCCCATCATAAGTATGTCATCTACATATAATATGAGAAATGCTACAGAGCTCCCACTCACTTTCTTGTAAACGCAGGCTTCTCCATAAGTCTACATAAACCCAAACGCTTTGATCATCTCATCAAAGCGAATGTTCCAACTCCGAGATGCTTGCACCAGCCCATATATCGAGCGTTGGAGCTTCCACACCTTGTCAGCATTCTTAGGATCGACAAAACCTTCCGGCTGCATCATATACAATTCTTCCTTAAGGAAACCATTAAGGAATGCCGTTTTGACGTCCATTTGCCATATCTCATAATCATAGAATGCGGCAATTGCTAACATGATTCGGACGGACTTCAGCTTCGCTACCGGTGAGAAAGTCTCATCGTAGTCAACCCCTTGAACTTGTCGATAACCCTTAGCGACAAGCCGAGCTTTATAGATGGTCACATTACTATCCATGTCTGTCTTCTTCTTAAAGATCCATTTATTTTCTATGGCTCGCCGATCAACGGGAAAGTCAGTCAAAGTCCATACTTCATTTTCATACATGGGTCCTATCTCGGATTTCATGGCTTCCAGCCATTTGTCGGAATCCAGGTCCGCCATCGCTTCTTCCTAGTTCGAAGGTTCACCGTTGTCTAACAACATGATTTCCAAGACAGGGTTACCGTACCACTCTAGTGCGGAACGTGTCCTTGTGGACCTACGAAGTTCAGTAGCAACTTGATCTGAAGTTTCATGATCATCATCATTAACTTCCTCTCTAGTCGGTGCAGGCACCTCAAGAACATTTTTTCTTGAGTTGCGCCATTTTCCGGTTCAAGAGGTAATACTTCATCAAGTTCTACTTTCCTCCCACTTACTTCTTTCGAGAGAAACTCTTTCTCTAGAAAGGATCCATTCTTGGCAACAAAGATCTTGCCTTCGGATCTGAGGTAGAAGGTATACCCAATAGTTTCTTTAGGGTATCCTATGAAGACGCATTTTTCCGACTTGGGTTCGAGCTTTTCAGGTTGAAGTTTCTTGACATAAGCATCGCATCCCCAAACTTTTAGAAACGACAGCTTAGGTTTCTTCCCAAACCATAATTCATACGGTGTCGTCTCAACGGATTTCGACGGAGCCCTATTTAAAGTGAATGCAGCAGTCTCTAAAGCATAGCCCCAAAATGATAGTGGTAAATCAGTAAGAGACATCATAGATCGCACAATATCTAATAGAGTGCGATTACGACGTTCGGACACACCATTACGCTGAGGTGTTCTAGGCGGCGTGAGTTGTGAAACTATTCCACATTTTCTTAAGTGTGTGCCAAATTCGTGACTCAAGTATTCTCCCCCACGATCTGATCGCAAGAACTTGATTTTCCTGTCACGATTCTCAACCTCACTCTGAAATTCCTTGAACTTTTCAAAGGTCTCAGACTTGTGTTTCATTAAGTAGACATACCCATATCTACTCAAGTCATCAGTGAGGGTGAGAACATAATGATAACCACCGCGAGCCTCAACACTCATTGGACCACACACATCAGTATGTATGATTTCCAATAAGTTGGTTGCTCGCTCCATTGTTCCTGAGAACGGAGTCTTGGTCATCTTACCCATGAGGCATGGTTCGCACGTGTCAAATGATTCGTAATCAAGAGACTCTAAAAGTCCATCTGCATGGAGCTTCTTCATGCGTTTGACACCTATGTGACCAAGGCGGCAATGCCACAAGTATGTGGGACTATCATTATCAACCTTACATCTTTTGGTACTCACACTATGAATATATGTAGCATTACGCTCGAGATTCATTAAGAATAAACCATTCACCATCGGAGCATGACCATAAAACATATCTCTCATATAAATAGAACAACCATTATTCTCGGATTTAAATGAGTGGCCATCTCGTATTAAACGAGATCCTGATACAATGTTCATGCTCAAACTTGGCACTAAATAACAATTATTGAGGTTCAAAATTAATCCCGTAGGTAAATGTAGAGGTAGCGTGCCGACGGCGATCACATCGACCTTGGAACCATTCCCGACGCGCATCGTCACCTCGTCCTTCGCCAGTCTCCGCTTATTCCGCAGCTCCTGCATTGAGTTACAAATGTGAGCAACTGCACCGGTATCAAATACCCAGGAGCTACTACGAGTACTGGTAAGCTAGACATCAATTACATGTATATCACATATACCTTTCGTTTTGCCGGCCTTCTTATCTGCTAAGTATTTGGGGTAGTTCAGCTTCCAGTGACCACTTTCCTTGCAATAAAAGCACTCAGTCTCGGGCTTGGGTCCATTCTTTGGCTTCTTCCCGGCAGCTTTCTTGCCGGGCGTGGCAACTCCCTTGCCGTCCTTCTTGAAGTTTTTCTTACCCTTGCCTTTCTTGAACTTAGTGGTTTTATTCACCATCAACACTTGATGTTCCTTTTTGACTTCTACCTCTGCTGATTTCAGCATTGCAAATACTTCAGGAATGGTCTTTTCCATCCCCTGCATATTGAAGTTCATCACAAAGCTCTTGTAGCTCGGTGGAAGCGACTGAAGGATTCTGTCAATGACCGCGTCATCCGGGAGATTAACTCCCAGCTGAGTCAAGCGGTTATGTAACCCAGACATAGTGAGTATGTGCTCACTGACAGAACTGTTTTCCTCCATCTTACAGATGAAGAACTTGTCGGAGACTTCATATCTCTCGACCCGGGCATGAGCTTGAAAAACCATTTTCAGCTCTTCGAACATCTCATATGCTCTGTGTCTCTCAAAATGCTTTTGGAGCCCCGGTTCTAAGCTGTAAAGCATGCCGCACTGAACGAGGGAGTAATCATCGGTACGTCTCTGCCAAGCGTTCATAACGTCTTGTTCTGCAGGGAGAACAGGTGCTTCACCTAGCGGTGCTTGTAGGACATAATCTTTCTTGGCAGCTATGAGGATGATCCTCAGGTTCCGGACCCAGTCCGTATAGTTGCTGCCATCGTCTTTCAGCTTGGTTTTCTCTAGGAACGCGTTGAAGTTGAGGACAACGTTGGCCATTTGATCTACAATACATATTGTAAAGATTTTAGACTAAGTTCATGATAATTAAGTTCATCTAAATCAAATTATTCAATGAACTCCCACTCAGATAGACATCCCTCCAGTCATCTAAGTATAACATGATCCAAGTTAACTAGGCCGTGTCCGATCATCATGTAAGACGGACTAGCCAACATCGGTGAACATCTTCATGTCGATCGTATCTTCTATACGACTCATGCTCGACCTTTCGGTCTTCTGTGTTCTGAGGCCATGTCTGTACATGCTAGGCTCGTCAAGTCAACCTAAGTGTTTGCATGTGTAAATCTGTCTTACACCCGTTGTATGTGAACGTTGGAATCTATCACACCCAATCATCACGTGGTGCTTCGAAACAACGAACTGTCGCAACGGTGCACAGTTAGGGGGAACACTTTCTTGAAATTATTATGAGGGATCATCTTATTTACTACCGTCGTTCTAAGTAAATAAGATGCAAAAACATGATAAACATCACATGCAATCAAATAATAATAGTGACATGATATGTCCAATATCACATAGCTCCTTTGATCTCCATCTTGGGGCTCCATGATCATCTTGTCACCGGCATGACACCATGATCTCTATCATCATGATCTCCATCATCGTGTCTGCATGAAGTTGCTCGCCAACTATTACTTCTACTACTATGGCTAACACGTTTAGCAATAAAGTAAAGTAAATTACATGGCGTTTCTCAATGACACGCAGGTCATACAAAAAAAATAAAGACAACTCCTATGGCTCCTGCCGGTTGTCATACTCATCGACATGCAAGTCGTGATTCCTATTACAATAGCATGAACATCTCATACATCACATATATATCATTCATCACAACTTTGGCCATATCACATCACAAAACACTTGCTGCAAAAACAAGTTAGACGTCCTCTAATTGTTGTTGCAAGTTCTACGTGGCTGCAATAGGGTTCTAGCAAGAACGTTTTCTTACCTACGTGAAAGCCACAACGTGATTTGTCAACTTCTATTTAATTACCCTTCATAAGGACCCTTTTCATTGAATCCGCTCCAACTAAAGTGGGAGAGACAGACACCTGCCAGCCACCTTATGCAACTAGTGCATGTCAATCGGTGGAACCGGTCTCACGTAAGCGTACGTGTAAGGTTGGTCCGGGCCGCTTCATCCCACAATACTGCTGAAGCAAAATAAGACTAGTAGGGGCAAGAAACTTGACAACATCTACGCCCACAAAAAATTGTGTTCTACTCGTGCAAAGAGAACTACGCATAGACCTAGCTCATGATGCCACTGTTGGAGAACGTTGCAGAAAACAAAAAATTTCCTACGGTTTCACCAAGATCCATCTATGAGTTCATCTAGCAACGAGTGATCGGATGCATCTACATACCTTTGTAGATCGCGAGCGGAAGCGTTCAAAGAACGAGGATGAGGAAGTCGTACTCGACGTGATCCAAATCACCGGAGATCCTAGCGCCGAACGGACGGCACCTCCGCGTTCAACACACGTACGGTCAGCGTGGCGTCTCCTCCTTCTTGATCCAGCAAGGGGGAAGGAGAGGTTGATGAAGATCCAGCAGCACGACGGCGTGGTGGTGGATGCAGCAGTCACCGCAGCAGGGCTTCGCCGTTCTCTACGGAGGAGGAGGTGTTGGAGGGGAGAGGGAGGCGCCAGGGGCATGGGTCTGGCTGCCCTCCCTCCCCCCTCTATATATAGGGTCCCCAGGGGGGGCGCCGGCCCTGGAGATCCAATCTCCCAAGGGGGCGGCGGCCAAGGGGGGTGGAGTGCCCCCCAAGGCAAGTGGGGCGCCCCCCACCCTAGGGTTCCCAACCCTAGGCGCAGGGGCCCTCCGGGATAGGTGGCCCCACCCGGTGGACCCCCGGGACCCTTCCGGTGGTCCCGGTACAATATCGGTGACCCCGAAACTTGTCCCGATGGCCGAAATAGCACTTCCTATATATAATTCTTTACCTCCGGACCATTCCAGAACTCCTCGTGACGTCCGGGATCTCATCCGGGACTCCGAACAACTTTCGGGTTACTACATATACATATCTCTACAACCCTAGCGTCACCGAACCTTAAGTGTGTAGACCCTACGGGTTCGGGAGACATGTAGACATGACTGAGATGGCTCTCCGGTCAATAACCAACAGCGGGATCTAGATACCCATGGTGGCTCCCACATGCTCCTCGATGATCTCATCGGATGAACCACGATGTCGAGGATTCAAGCAACCCCGTATAGAATTCCCTTTGTCAATCGGTACGTTACTTGCCCAAGATTCGATCGTCGGTATCCCAATACCTCGTTCAATCTCGTTACCGGCAAGTCACTTTACTCGTACCGTAATGCATGATCCTGTGACGAGACACTTGGTCACTTTGAGCTCATAATGATGATGCATTACCGAGTGGGCCCAGAGATACCTCTCCGTCATACGGAGTGACAAATCCCAGTCTTGATCCGTGTCAACCCAACAGACACTTTCGGAGATACCCGTAGTATACCTTTATAGTCACCCAGTTACGTTGTGACGTTTGGTACACCCAAAGCACTCCTACGATATCCGGGAGTTACACGATCTCATGGTCTAAGGAAAAGATACTTGACATTTGGAAAAACTCTAGCAAACGAACTATACGATCTTGTGCTATGTTTAGGATTGGGTCTTGTCCATCACATCATTCTCCTAATGATGTGATCTCGTTATCAATGACATCCAATGTCCATAGTCAAGAAACCATGACTATCTGTTGATCAACGAGCTAGTCAAACTAGAGGCTTACTAGGGACATGTTGGTGTCTATGTATTCACACATGTATTACGATTTCTGGATAACACAATTATAGCATGAATAAAAGACAATTATCATGAACAAGGAAATATAATAATAATCCATTTATTATTGCCTCTAGGGCATATTTCTAACATGAAGCACCCACAGCTGGTTTCTAGAGCAAGACAAAAGTAAAATTACCACTAATTCCCACCAACCACGGATCAGTGAAGTCCCTTTTCTTAGTCTCTTGAATACAAACGAACTCTACCTTATGCTCACATATGGTTTCTCTAGGAAACCTTGTTTTTTCAGGTTCCCCTAAACCTCTAGCGTTCCAAAAAATACCAGTCACAAAAAAAACTTATTAACTACCATTTTCATTACTAGAACTGCATCTCACCTTTGGCTTAACACTGAAAGCACCAGTGCAAGTCATTTTCCGCTTAGGTTTAAATAAAGAAGAAAGCAACACTATTTCATCTCTTAGATCCTCATCCTCTCCGGAAACAGAATCTGAATCTGAAATTAAATTTCTAATTGCCTATGGGTCAAAGCTATCCAACTTTGACTCGATATCACATTTCTCTCCACTACTTTTTTAGTCTAGCAGCATAAAGATCTCTCCTGGATTCTTCAAGCCCTTTAATCATAGAAATAGTTCTCTCTACTTCTTCATCATTTCTACCTAAAATGACGCCAATACAACTAGTAATATGGGCAATAAAACTAGGGACGGTATTTAAAACAGTAGGTATGGATGTTTCACCTGAGGTCTTTTCCAGATTTTTCCTCCTTGCCAACTCCGCAGCCTTGTCCATAGTTTGTCCTTCATCCTTGTTCTTGTTCCTGTTGCTCCTTCTTCTTGCCGCCTCATCTAAAGCAGCCTTGTCCTTGGCTTTTTGAACCCTCGCAGCAGCATCAAATAGCTTCCTTTTGGTAGGGTCATCTCCCACTCTATCTTGCAGCGGAGCTTGCAAAGCAGATATTGTACCCCCATCTATCAGGGCTAAAAACTACCACTTTCAAAAATGACCAGTTTAGACGATTTAAATGCGTTTATGACATGCGGGGCCCGTCTATCAGGGCTGACGTGGCAGGAAAGTCAACTCCGTTATTTCAAACCGTTAAGTTGAATATTATGACAAGTGGACCCCACACGTCAGCATCACCTTCTTCTTCCTCCTCCTCATCTCTCTCTTTGGAATTGTAGCGAAGAGTAGAAAACTACCGAGGTTGTACATATGTACTACGTACAGGCTGCAGGGAGGTAGAGACGGATCAGCCACTGGCTCGCCTCGCCATTGGTCTTGGTGAACCAGCGGTCGTTCGAGCCTTGGACTTGGCCGCCTTGCCGTCATTGTGCTTCTTGGCCGCCTTGTCGCCACGGAAGAAGGCGCAGACGGCGACGCGGGGCGAGGGCGGGTCGAGCGCAGGCGAGACACGGCCGGCAGACGGCCTGTACCAGGCGTGGCCCGTGGAGCGGCTCCGCTCGACCGGCACGGGCTTGATCTCCCTGGAGAGGTGGCTGTCGTCATCCTACACCATCCCCGACGAGACCGACCGCCGGAACGTCCCGCTTGACCGCTGCAGCCCCGCCATCGATCGTCGCCACTAGTAGATAAAGGGCCTTTAGTCCCGGTCCCGGTTCCAGAACCGGGACTAAAGGCCCTCCACGTGGCCGCTGCCTGGAGGTCCACCTTTAGTCCCGGTTGGTAACATCAACCGGTACTAAAGGAAATTTTATGATTTCTTTTTAAATTCTTTTTTTGAATTTTTTTTATTTTCAAATTTTTGAATTATTTTAACCTCTAATCTCTAATCACCCCTCATCACTGCTAAATTTAACCTCTAATCTCTAATCATCCCTCATCATTCCAAATCATCTAACTTCCTGGACGGTCACCCATCCTCTCACTACTCCAGTCTGAGCACGCTTAACTTCCGGATTCTATTCTTCCTCGTTTCCAAGTCTGCACTTGTTGTTTTCCTAACAATAGTAAGATGTAAATCCTATTAACCCTCAGGAGTTTAGCTTGACCATGAAGTCACACATTTCACTGTTTGAGTTTGAAACTATTGTTCTAAAAAACAATAATTATTTAGTAACACTAATATTTCTTGAATAAGTAGTTTGACCACAGTTTGACCATAGTTTGACCAATGTTTGACCAGATTTGACCAAAATTCAAAAAAACTGAAATAATTATTTAGTAACACTAATATTTCTTGAATAATTATTTAGTAACACTAATACTTTTTGAATAACTAGTTTGACCATAGTTTGACCAGATTTAACGAAAATACAAAAAAACTGAAATTTGAGCATAACTTTTTTTCCTTTTAGAATTTGAGGATTCTAAAGCGGGACTAAAGGGCATCACAACCTTTAGTCCCGGTTCGTGTCTCAAACCGGGACTAAAGGTCTAATCTTTAGTCACGGTTTGAGTCACAAACCGGGACTAAAGGGCATCGCACCCTTTAGTCTCGGTTCGTGTCTTAAACCGGGACTAAAGGGCTCAGGTGAACCGGGACTAATGCCTTAGCCGCACGAACCGGGACCAATGCTCACATTAGTCCCGGTTCGTGACTGAACCGGGACTAATGTGAATATTGCCCTGTGACCAAAGCCCTATTTTCTACTAGTGCGCTCTTCCTTGTGGCGCGCGCGGCAGGAGAAGAGGAGTTGTGCCTGTCCATGTGTCGCGTGTGGCGAGCCCGGCCGTGATGGTAAAACTTGGCGTGATGCAATCAATGCAGGCAGGAAACGATCGGGAGGAAATTTATGGAGCGGGAGGGGAAACCAAAAGGGATGTGGACGTAGGTCTGACCCCGGGAGGGATGAAAAACCCAAACAGAGAGGATATGGCCGCCGATTCATGCATGGCATGGTGATAATCTACTCTGGTCACCCGTCGATGTCTGCCTGCGATCACTCATCATATTCAAGCATCAACTCGTGCCCCGGCCCTTCCGTTTCCGTCAGTGACAGCACGCAGCGACAACGGGTTCAATTCAAACAAGAACACGGCGCCGCGGCCCTCCCGTTTCCGTCAGAGAGGATATGTTCAATTTAAGTAATTAAACATATTTTTAAAGCATGAAAATATTTAAAATTCATTTTTTCCGTAAATTCACTAATATATTTTAAATTTCATGAAAATTAATTGCATCCGCGATCATTTTCTGAAATTCATGAATATTTTTTAAATTGATGAGTATTTTATAGATTGACATACATTTTAAATAAATTAGAACATGTTATTTTTAGTATATTTCTACATTTAGAGGGAAAACATGAGCAAATTGAAAGAGAACAAGAGAAGACCGTGCGCCCCTAGAGACACACGAGAGCGGTGGCTGCTATTTCTCGCGTGCTGTGATATGAATGATATGTTCTTCTCACGCGGCCAGCATGGGCGGAGCGCCGACTCTCCGGTGCATATTTTGTTTTCATTTTTTACTTTACTTATACTTCTTTGCTGCAAAACTATTTTCCTTAAAATTGAAAAAATTTCATCAGGCATATAAAAATATATTTATACATTGTAAAAAAATGTTCAGGTAATTGCAAAAGTGTTTTATACAATCCAAAGAAATTTACGTGATTTTTAAAAATGTTGACATGTTTCAAAAATATATTCCTGACATTTCAAAATAATTTATACAATGTAGATAAATATTTGTGTGATTTAAAAATGTCGCATATCATTAAAAATGTATTTTAAATTTTGAAATTAGCATTTCAAAAATATGTTTGTCAAGTTTGCATCCTCGATCCATTGAAAAGGAAAGGACAGAGGAAGAAACAGAAGAATCAAGTCTTGTAGTCATCTCCACCCACCGACTATGGAAACCAGCTTGAGCATGATTCTTTATAAGGTGCTCCACTCTAAATGATCATATGCGTTGTTCCCCTAATAAAATGCAAACAGTCAAAAGCAGTGATAGTATTATCCATAATTAACCTTCCTGGTACAAACCCCAACTGTTTTTCCACAATGATATGTAGAAGAACATTTTCCAGCCTGTTTGCTATAACTTTTTTTTTTGCTATAACTTTGAAAGCTCTCTTAAAGACAACTGTGCCTTTTGCAACAACTCATCCATGCCAAGAGTGGGTTCGTTGTCTACATATTTGAAAAAAAAAACCGTAGAAAGATCTCCCAGATCCTCTGGGTTTTCAGCCATAAAACCATCCACGTGGTTTCAAACATAAGATAGTATTTTTCTTTCTTCCCTGCTTGCTCGCTGATGGAAAAATCTTGTACTTTTATCTTGTTTTGCAAGCTTATCACTACAAGACCCGATGAAGCTCAAAATAGCAAGACACTAAATTATGTGCGTAGACGGCCCGATCTTTCACGACGCCTATTGATTAGCTGTTCTCCCCCTGAGTTCTTCTGCGCAACCTTCAAATATAAACTTTCCCTCGTAAGAAAACATGAAAAGAAAAAATTGCCTCCTCGGATAAAAATGTATACGGTGATGTGATGATCAACCCCCCTGTCGCTAGTAAATTTCATTAACGAAAAATCATAAATAATATACATGCTATGGTCGCCGCGATTGGGGCATTTTCTGTATATTTTGATTACTCTACAAAAACTACACTCCAACTCAAAAACCTAAACTAAACTGATCTACACATATACATGGAGAAAGCCTTAACTTTATATGACGCATCCTCACCTCGGCGTCAAACCTCTCACGTCACGTGATGACAAAAAAAATCCTAACTATTAGTACGAAACTAAGAAAAGGACTCACGTACCAGCTGGTAGATATAGACAAAAATAGGAGTCCTAATAAATTGTCACCAGATTGTGCCTATGACCACGACTTGGAGGGGTACGAAAATGAGAGTGGTTAGGGTTCATCTAGATGCCCTAGCTCTTCCCGCCTCACTGCTTCTCGGGTGAAAACCCAAACTACGTTGAGCAGCGATGGCGCTAAAGGCGTCGTGTCCTTCCTGAAGGCGTCGTTGTGGGAACTGATGGTGGCACCGTTTGGGTTCATTCGCAGGTGCAGATGGCGTGCCCCTCTTCCTCCAAGGGTCATTTGTTCCGGGGAAAACCCTAGATCTGAGTTTCCCGGATCGAATGATGACAGAGACTATGGTGTCGTTTTTCCTCCTAAGGCTTTGTTTTGGAGCAGAGGTTCAGTGGAGGGACCAACAGGTGGAGCGGGGTTGCATCTACCGCATTGAAGACGGCGGGTCTTCGCGGCATGGAGCAGTGGAGTCTCGGTGTTGGACGCAGTTCAATGGACACGCACAGGCTGGTGACGTTGTGTGGCATCGTGGTGACGTCGAAGGCAGATGGGCATGTCAAGGTCTATGCAATGATCCCTCCTGAAGATAGGACGACGATGATGGCGACAACAGATCCTAGAGCGTACGCATGCAGTGCGCGTTGTGGGACGCCTAGACTGATTGGTGCTCTCAGCTTGCCAGGCGGGCGGCTTCTTGATGCCACTAGATTAGATGGTGTCTGTTGATGCTGTCATGGCATATCTTTATACTTGTAGGTGTATCAATTTTGTTCGCCTCAAAGCTGGTTTTGGGCTGCTCTTTGTATTTATTTTGACAGACCCTGTTGAATAACTTAATAAAGATGAGGGCACTACTGCGTCGTTCTAGACTATACAACGAGGCTTTTATTTACAAGAAGACCAGGCATTTTATTATGGCACTACTAGGTAGTCGGCCACGAAAATTTGTACAACGTGTCGCGTTTTATTATGATAATATGTGTCTTATTTATATCATAATCATAAATATCATAGTACAAGTTACGTAGAAATCGACCAAACAAAACTGAAAATCAGCACAACATTAGGCTTTGCACAAAGGAACAAAAACCAAAAAAATAAATCCTATCAAGAACAAGAATCCCCTGAGCTTTTATATGTAAGCGCAGAGCAGTTTTAGAAAGATCTGGAACCTGTCGTCCATTTTTTCTTTTGTTTTTTCTATATTACTGTACCCACATTTTCTGTTTTCTTTTTTTTCTATTCCTTTTTATTTTTTTATAATTCTCTCTGGTTTTTCACCTCTCCCTTTTTACAATACTATTTATAATTCGTGAAGATTTTCAGTTTTTTGAATATTTTCGAAATTCATGAATATGATTTTCTGAATTCACAAACTTCTTTAATATACAAACATGTTTCAATTTTTGAACGGTTTTTCCAATACATGAACATTTTTTCAATTTTGTGAACAGCTTCAACATATTTTTAATCATGAATATTTCTAAAAAAGTGATGAACTTTAATGGAAAGGGCCACAGGCTTTATCTCTCCAGCAAAATTAAATATTTAAATAACTAAAAAAATCAATTTATGAACATATTTTGAATTCATTAATATATTTAAAATTCATTTTTTTGTGAATTAACGAATTTATTTTAAATTTCATGAAAATTTAATGAATCCACGATCATTTTTTAAAATACGTAAATAATTTTAAAATTCACAAAATATTGAATTTATGAATAATTTACAGATTCACATGCATGTTTAATAGTTAATAAATTAAAACATGTTATTTTTAGAATATTTCCAAATTTAGAGGAAAAAACATGAACAAATCGAACGAGAAAAAGAAACAGCGTGTCTCCCGCGATAACAGCGTGTTTTACATTGTGGGAGACACACGAATAGGCCTGGCCCATTAACATTTAAGGCTCGCTGTTAGGAGTTGCAGACGAGCGAGAGAGCAGAGCGGCTGCTTCAGGTGCCCTCTAACTGGCCCGGCCCAGCGTGGGAGGAGCGCCGACTCTCCAGTGCCCTCTCACTTATATTTATTTGGTGGAAAACTGTTTTCCTGAAATTTGAAAAAAAAGCTCATCATGCATTGAGAAATATATTTTTACACTGCAAAATAGTATTCAGGTGATTATAAAATTGTTTTATACAATTAACAAAAATATACGTGACTTTTAAAAAAATTGACATGTTTCAAAAATATATTCATGACATTTAAAAAGAATTTATACAATGTCAAAAGATTGTTTAATTAAAAAATATCTCGTACCGTTAAAAATGTATTTTTACAATTTTAAAACTTCAAATTTCGAAAATATGTTTGTCAAGTTTGCACCCTTGATCCATTGAAAAGGACAGAGAAAGAAACGGAAAAAATAAGTCTTGTTGTCATCTCCACCCACTGACTATGGAACCTAGCTTGAGTATGATTATTTGTAAGCAGCTCCACTCTTAATTATCATTAGCATTGTTCCCTTAATGAAATGTAAACAGTCAAAAGCAGTGATAGTATTATCCATTTTAACCTTCCTGGTACAAATGCCGACTGTTCTTCTGCAATCATTTATGGAAGCATAATTTGCAGCCTGTTTGCCATATTTATTAAAGCTCTCTTAAAGAGAATTGTGCCTTTTGCAACACCTCATCCATACCATGAGTGGGTTCGGACATCTACATATTTGAAGAAAAAAAATACCATAGCTTGACCTCCCAAATCCTCTGGTTTTTCAGCCATAGAACCATCCTCGCGGTTTCATACATGAGATAGTATTTATCTTCCTTCTCCTAGTTGCTCGCTCATGGAAAAATCATGTACTTTTATCTCATTTTGCAAGCTTATCAATGCAAGACCCAATGAAGCCTAAAATAGCACGACACCAAATTATTATGCGCGTAGACGGCCCGATCTTTCACGACGCCTCTTGATCAACTGTTCTCCCCCTACATTCTTCTGCGCAACCTCCAAATATAATCTTTACTAATGTATGAAAACACAAAGAAAATAATAACCTCCTCGGATAAAAATGTAGGCGATGATGTGGTGATCAACCCTCTGACGCTAGTAAATTTCATTAATCAAAAATCACAAATAATTTACATGATATGGTCGCCCCGATTGGGGCGTTTTCTGTATGTTTGATCATGACCTTCTTCTTTTTCTGTATTGAGTTGGCGATGATGTCATTTATGGCATCAATGTTGCGCAGAAGTCGTTTGACGAAATGGTGCTAACCGCCGCGCATGCTCGGGACGTGTGCGTGCTAGGCGCTGAGTTCCAGGGATGTCGTCGAGGAGCCTTGCAACGGTGTGGGTGTGGAACACGACGATGGTGTAGTCCATGGTACGCATGCATCTTTTTTTCCTTCGACCCGGTCGAGTCATGCAACCTTAGAGCAACTTCAACGCGGCGATCCATTTCGTCCGCACGCGTCCATTTGGATCAGCGACCGAAATAGATGCGTGCCCGCTTTTCGTCCGCTTGCCGACCTATTTTCGGTTCATGTTTTAGCCGGATTTGCGTCCGCGCGGACACGAGACGGACGCGCGCGCGCCAGCCTACTCCCCTGGCTCGCTGGTCGGGTGGCTGCCTTCCATATTTTCCTCTTGTCCCCCAAATCTCAGCGCCGCGCGTTGCTCGCAGCACCTCGCCATGGGACGCCGGCTCGCTGCTCTCGTCCGGCATCACGATCGCCCCTCCGGCAAGGCAAGCCTCGCGCCTCGCCGCAAGACCGCCGCCGCGCCCAAGCCAAAGAAGAAGCTGACGGCCGAGGAGCGGGTAAGGGAGTCGGCGAAGAGAAAAGGCTGGAGGCATGCGGCGGACGCGAGGGAGGAAGCCAACGCGGCAGCCGCCATCGATGCCGCCGCGCGGCAGGAGGCCACCAACGCCCGCGTCGCGGCGGTAACGAGGGGGGCGTTGATGTACCTATGGTTAAACACTGGCCAGCACGGCCTCGTCAACGCTGTCGTGGCCGCGGCCAGCACCGGCTCATCTGCGTTTCCTCGGATGATGCTGTCCGACTCGTCCCGCGCATCGGCGATGCAGCCGTGCCCGGCTTCCACGTCTACCTGAAGGCATCCCGACTCTCCGGGGAGTGCTCGCCCGAGGTGAGGGTGGTGGCGCCTTCCACGCCCGCGTCCGCGCCCATCAACCTCAACGCCACACCGGTGGCTGGTGGCTCGTCATTCGGAGGGGCGAGGAAACGCATGCGGCAGATGCCAGCAGACGTGCTGCCGGGCGCACGCTGATGGGGAACGTAGCAGAAATTCAAAATTTTCCTACGTATCACCAAGATCTATCTATGGAGAAACCAGCAACGAGGGAGGAGTGGATCTACATACCCTTGTAGATCGCGCGCGGAAGCGTTCAAGAGAACGGGGTTGATGGAGTCGTACTCGTCGTGATCCAAATCACCGATGATCCTAGCGCCGAACGGACGGCACCTCCGCGTTCAACACACGTACGGAGCAGCGACGTCTCCTCCTTCTTGATCCAGCAAGGGGGGGGAGGTTGATGGAGATCCAACAGCACGACGGCGTGGTGGTGGAAGTAGCGGGATTCCAACAGGGCTTCGCCAAGCGCTGCGGGAGGAGGGAGATGTGTCACGGGAGGGAGAGGGAGGCGCCAGGGCTTAGATGGGGCTGCCCTCCCTTCCCCCCACTATATATAGGGCCAAGGGAGAGGGGGGGCGCAGCCTTGGCCCTTCCTCCAAGGAAGGGTGCGGCCAGGGAGGAGTCCCTCCTCCCCAAGGCACCTAGGAGGTGCCTTCCCCCTTTAGGACTCTTCCTCTTATCTCTTGGCGCATGGGCCTCTTGGGGCTGGTGCCCTTGGCCCATATAGGCCAAGGCGACACCCCTACAGCCCATGTGGCCCCCGGGGCAGGTGGCCCCACCCGGTGGACCCCCGGGACCCTTCCGGTGGTCCCGGTACAATACCGGTGACCCCGAAACTTGTCCCGATGGCCGAAATAGCACTTCCTATATATAATTCTTTACCTCCGGACCATTCCGGAACTCCTCGTGACGTCCGGGATCTCATCCGGGACTCCGAACAACATTCGGGTTACTGCATATACATATCTCTAACCCTAGCGTCACCGAACCTTAAGTGTGTAGACCCTACGGGTTCGGGAGACAAGTGACATGCGAGACGACTCTCCGGCCAATAACCAACAGCGGGATCTGGATACCCATGTTGGCTCCCACATGCTCCACGATATCTCATCGGATGAACCACGATGTCAGGATTCAATCAATCCCGTATACAATTCCCTTTGTCTATCGGTACGATACTTGCCCGAGATTCGATCGTCGGTATACCGATACCTTGTTCAATCTCGTTACGGCAAGTCTCTTTACTCGTTCCCGTAACACATCATCCCGTGAACAACTCCTTGATCACATTGAGCTCATTATGATGATGTCCTACGAGTGGGCCCAGAGATACCTCTCCGTCATACGGAGTGACAAATCCCAGTCTCGATTCGTGCCAACCCAACAGACACTTTCGGAGATACCCGTAGTGCCTTTATAGCCACCCAGTTACGTTGTGACGTTTGGCACACCCAAAGTATTCCTACGGTATCCGGGAGTTGCACAATCTCATGGTCTAAGGAAATGATACTTGACATTAGAAAAGCTTTAGCATGCGAACTACACGATCTTGTGCTATGCTTAGGATTGGGTCTTGTCCATCACATCATTCTTCTAATGATGTGATCCCGTTATCAATGACATCCAATGTCCATGGTCAGGAAACCGTAACCATCTATTGATCAACGAGCTAGTCAACTAGAGGCTTACTAGGGACATGGTGTTGTCTATGTATCCACACATGTATCTGAGTTTCCTATCAATACAATTCTAGCATGGATAATAAACGATTATCATGAACAAGAGAAATATAATAATAACTAATTTATTATTGCCTCTAGGGCATATTTCCAACGTCTGCTTGCACTCAGATCATATCAGTTTTCATGCTATGCTTGGAAACATAATCAGGTTCACGCCTAAACCCAAGGGTTGTTACCTAGTGGGTGGCTTGTACATTCTGTTGATTAACGGGTGAGTGTTTCTGTTGTCATGTTTATGGCTTGTTTGAGAGTGTTATGTCACGTTGATCTGACCTTTGGGGGTGTGTGTGCTTTACAAATTCTGACTTAGTGCGGCCATCTATATTTGGAGCCTATTCCAGAAATAACTGTTGGTCTACCTATACGGAATCACACGTTGGTTACTGTCAGATATAATCTGGGTGTGGCTCAAGTTATGTGCGCGGTTTTCTTGGTCGAACTCTTCCACTCTTAATCGGAGAAATTTTCCTTTTGGAGTCATCTGTACCGCCTTGACTGATCATGCAAGGCACACTTCAGGTGCGGATAGCATACTGTAGAGCCTATGTCTTAAGCATAGGGGCGTCCTTCTCTCTATTCTGCCATGGTCGAGCTTTAAGTCTTAACTTCATACCTTACAACTCAGGCAAGAACTCCTTCTTTGACTGATCCATCTTGAACACCTTCAAGATCATGTCAAGGTATGTGCTCATTTGAAAGTACCATTAAGCGTTTTGATCTATCCTTATAGATCTTGATGCTCAATGTTCAAGTAGCTTAATCCAGGCTTTCCATTGAAAAACACTTTCAAATAACCCTATATGCTTTCCAGAAATTCTACGTCATTTCTGATCAACAATATGTCAACAACATATATCATCAGAAATTCTATAGTGCTCCCACTCACTTCTTTGGAAATACAAGTTTCTCATAAACTTTGTATAAACCCAAAATCTTTGATCATCTCATCAAAGCATACATTCCAACTCCGAGATGCTTACTCCAGTCCTTAGAAGGATTGCTGGAGCTTTGCATACTTATTAGCATCTTTCAGGATTGACAAAACCTTCCGGTTGTATCACATACAACCTTTCCTCAAGAAAATCGTCGAGGAAACAATGTTTTGACATCCTATCTGCAAGATTTCATAAATAATGCAGTAATCGCTAATATAATTCCAACAGACTCTTAGCATCGCTACGAGTGAGAAAGTCTCATCGTAGTCAACTCCTTGAACTTGTCGGAACATCTTAACGACAAGTCGAGCTTTCTTAATGGTGACATTTACCATCATTGTCCGTCTTCCTTTTAAAATCCATCTCACTCAACAGCCTTACGACCATCAAGTAGTTCTTCCAAAGTCTACACTTTGTTTTCATATGGATCCTCTCTCGGATTATATGGCCTCGAGCCATTTATGGAATCCGGCCCACCATCGCTTCTCCATAGCTCGTAGGTTCATTGTTGTCTAGCAACATGACTTCCAAGACAGGATTACGTACCACTCAGAAGTAGTACGCATCCTTGTCATCCTACGAGGTTTGGGAGTGACTTGATCCGAAGTCTCATGATCAATATCATAAGCTTCCACTTCAATTGGTGTAGGTGCCACAGGAACAACTCTTTGTGCCCTGCTATACACTAGTTGAAGTGACGGTTCAATAACCTCATCAAGTCTCCACCATCCTCCCACTCAATTCTTTCGAGAGAAACTTTTCCTCGAGAAAGGACCCGATTCTAGAAACAATCCTTTATTGCTTTCGGATCTGAGACAGGAGGTATACCCAACTGTTTTGGGTTGTCCAATGAAGATGCATTTATCCGCTTTGGGTTCGAGCTTATCAGCCTGAAACTTTTCCACATAAGCGTCGCAGCTCCAAACTTTTAAGAAATGACAGCTTAGGTTTCTCTAAACCATAGTTCATACGGTGTCATCTCATCGGAATTACGTGGTGCCCTATTTAAAGTGAATGTGGTTGTCTCCAATGCTTAACCCATAAACTATTGTGGTAATTCGATAAGAGACATCATGGTATGCATCATATCCAATAGGGTGCAGTTATGATGTTCGGACACACCATCACACTATGGTGCTCCAGGCTGTATTAGTTGTGAAACAATTTCCACAATGTCTTAATTCTGTGCCAAACTCGTAATTCAGATATTAATCTCTTATGATCATATCATAAATATTTTTATCCTCTTATCACGACGATCTTCCAACTTCACACTGAAATTACTTGAACCTTTCAATAATTCAGACTCGTGATTCATCAAGTAAATATACTCAACATCTACTCAAGTCATCTGTGAAGTAAGAACATAACGATATCCAATACATGCCTCAGCACTCATTGGACTGCACACATCAAAAATGTATTACTTCCAACAAGTTGCTTTCTTGTTCCATTTTACTGAAACGAGGCTTTCAGTCATCTTGCCCATGTGGTATGATTTGCATGCCTCAAGTGATTCAAAATCAAGTGAGTCCAAATGGTCCATTTGCATGGAGTTTCTTCATGCATATACACCAATAGACATGGTTCGCATGTCTCAAACTTTTCAAAAATGAGTGAGCCCAAAAATCCATCAACATGGAGCTTCTTCATGCGTTTTATACCGATATGACTTACGTGGCAGTGCCACAAGTAGGTGGTACTATCATTACTATCTTTTGGCATGAACATGTGTATCACTACAATCGAGATTCAATAAACCATTCATTATAGGTGCAAGACCATTGAAGGTATTATTCAAATAAACAGAGTAACCATTATTCTCCTTAAATGAATAACCGTATTGCGGTAGACATAATCCAATCACATCTATGCTCAACGCAAACACCAATCTCGATGGTAGAGGGAGCGTGCGATGCTTGATCATATCAACATTGGAAACATCTCCAACACATATCGTCAGCTCACCTTTAGCTAGTCTCCGTTTATTCTGTAGCTTTTATTTCGAGTTACTAACACTTAGCAACCGAACCGGTATCTAATACCCTGGTGCTACTAGGAGTACTAGTAAAGTACACATCAACACAATGTATATCCAATATACTTCTATCGACCTTGCCAGCCTTCTAATCTACCAAGTATCTAGGGTAATTCTGCTCCAGTGGTTTTTTCCCTTATTACAGAAGCACTTAGTCTCGGGTTTGGGTTCAACCTTGGGTTTCTTCACTAGAGCAGCAGCTGAATTGCCGTTTCATGAACTATCCCTTCTTGCCCTTGCCCTTCTTGAAACTAGTGGTTTTACTAACCATCAACAATTGATGCTCCTTCTTGATTTCTACTTTCGCGGTGTCAAACATCGCGAATATCTCAAGGATCATCATACATGTCCCCGATATATTATAGTTCATCACGAAGCTCTAGCAGCTTGGTGGTAATGACTTCGGAGAAACATCACTATCTTATCTGGAAGATTAACTCCCACTCGATTCAAATGATTGTTGTACTCAGACAATCTGAGCACAAGCACAACAATTGAGCTTTTCTCCTTAGTTTGCAGGTTAAGAAAATCGTCGGAGGTCTTATACCTCTTGACGTGGGCACGAGCCTGAAATTCCAATTTCAGCCCTCAAAACATCTAATATGTTTCGTGACGTTTCAAAAACGTCTTTGGTGCCTCAACTCTAAACCGTTTAACTGAACTATCACGTAGTTATCAAAACGTGTATGTCAGATGTTCGCAACATCCACAGACGACGTTCGAGGTTCAACACACCGAGCGGTGCATTAAGGACATAAGCCTTCTATGAAGCAATGAGGACAATCCTCAGTTTACGGACCTAGTCCGCATAATTGCCACTATCAACTTTCAACTAAATTTTTCTCTAGGAACATATCTAAACAGTAGAACTAAAGCGTGAGCTACGACATAATTTGCAAAATCCTTTTGACTATGTTCAGGATAATTAAGTTCATCTTATGAACTCCCACTTAGATAGACATCCCTCTAGTCATCTAAGTGATTACATGATCCGAGTGAACTAGGCCGTGTCCGATCATCACGTGAGACGGACTAGTCAACGTCGGTGAACATCTTCATGTTGATCGTATCTTCTATGCGACTCATGCTCGACCTTTCGGTCTTCCGTGTTCCGAGGCCATGTCTATGCACATGCTAGGCTCGTCAAGTTAACCCTAAGTGTTTTTGCTGTGTAAATCTGTCTTACACCCGTTGTATGTGAACGTAAGGATCTATCACACCCGATCATCACGGCGTGCTTCGAAACGACGAACTGTAGCAACGGTGCACAGTTAGGGGAGAACACTTCTTGAAATTGTTGTAAGGGATCATCTTATTTACTACCATCGTTCTAAGAAAATAAGATGTATAAACATGATAAACATCACATGCAATCAAATAGTGACATGACATGGCCAATATCATATTGCTCCTTTTGATCTCCATCTTCGGGGCTCCATGATCATCTATTACAAGAACATGATCAATCTCATACATCACATATATCATTCATCACATCATTTTGGCCATATCACATCACATAGCATACCCTGCAAAAACAAGTTAGACGTCCTCTAATTGTTGTTTGCATGTTTTACGTGGTTGCTATGGGTTTCTAGCAAGAACGTTTCTTACCTACGCAAAACCACAACGTGATATGCCAATTGCTATTTACCCTTCATAAGGACCCTTTTCATCGAATCCGATCCGACTAAAGTGGGAGAGACAGACACCCGCCAGCCACCTTATGCAACTAGTGCATGTTTGTCGGTGGAACCGGTCTCACGTAAGAGTACGTGTAAGGTTGGTCCGGGCCGCTTCATCCCACAATACCACCGAATCAAGATAAGACTAGTAACGGCAAGCATATTGAACAAAATCAACGCCCACAACTACTTTGTGTTCTACTCGTCCATAGAATCTACGCAATAGACCTAGCTCTGATACCACTGTTGGGGAACGTAGCAGAAATTCAAAATTTTCCTACGTGTCACCAAGATCTATCTATGGAGAGACTAGCAACGAGGGGAAGGAGAGTGCATCTACATACCCTTGTAGATCGCTAAGCGGAAGCGTTCAAGTGAATGGGGTTGATGGAGTCGTACTCGTCGTGATTCAGATCACCGATGATCCTAGTGCCGAACGTACGGCACCTCCGCGTTCAACACACGTACAGCCCGGTGACGTCTCCCAAGCCTTGATCCAGCAAGGAGAGAGGGAGAGGTTGAGGAAGACTCCATCCAGCAGCAGCACAACGGCGTGGTGGTGATGGAGGAGCGTGGCAATCCTGCAGGGCTTCGCCAAGCACCACAGAAGAGGAGGAAGAGAGAGGTAGGGCTGCACCAAGAGTCAGAGATCGAATCACCCGTTGTGGGCAGCCCCCTAGGCCTCATATATATAGGGGAAGGGGAGGGCTGCGCCCCCTTCTAGGGTTCCCACCCCTAGGGGGGGCGGCAGCCCTAGATGGCCAAGGGGTGGCGGCCAAGAGGGGGAAGGAGAGGGAGGCGCAGGGTGTATGGGCCTTAGGACCCATCTGCCCTTAGGGTTTGCCC
>NC_053022.1:582451091-582468837 GCF_003073215.2 Triticum urartu
CTTAATTCCTGCTCGTCCTCGAGTAGGTAAATGATAAAAACAGAATTTTTGATGTGGAATTCTACCTAACATATTCATCATTTATTTGTCTTTATTGTAGAAAGAATATTCAGATCCGTAAGATTCAAGACAAAAGTTTAATATTGACATAAAAATAATAATACTTCAAGCATACTAACTAAGCAATCATGTCTTCTCAAAATAACATGGCCAAAGAAAGTTCATCCCTACAAAATCATATAATTTGGTCATGCTCCATTTTCGTCACACGAGAATGCTCTCATCATGCACAACCCCGATGACAAGCCAAGCAATTGTTTCATACTTTAGTAATCTCAAACTTTTTTCAACTTTCACGTAATACATGAGCGTGAGCCATGGATATAACACTATGGGTGGAATAGAATATAATGAGGGGGTTATGTGGAGAAGACAAAAAGGAGAAAGTCTCACATCGACGCGGCTAATCAATGGGCTAGGGAGATGCCCATCAATTGATGACAATGCAAGGAGTAGGGATTGCCATGCAACAGATGCACTAGATCTATAAATGTATGAAATCTCAACAAAAGAACTAAGTGGGTGTGCATCCAACTTGCTTGCTCACGAAGACCTAGGGCACTTGAGGAGGCCCATTGTTGGAATATACAAGGCAAGTTCTATAATGAAAATTTCCCACTAGTATATGAAAGTGACAAAACAAAATACTCTCTATCATGAAGATTATGGTGCTACTTTGAAGCACAAGTGTGGCAAAGGATAGTAGCATTGTCCCTTCTCTCTTATTCTCTCATTTTTTATTTGGGCCCCTTTTTTAATGGCCTTTCTATTTTTTGGACCTTCTCTTTTTTATGGCCTTTCTCTTTTTTTTCTTTTTTCCTCACTTGGGACAATGCTCTAGAAAATGATGATCATCACACTTCTATTTATTTACAACTCAATGATTACAACTCGATACTAGAACAAAGTATGACTCTATATGAATGCCTCCGGTGGTGTACCGGGATTGCGACGAATCAAGAGCGACATGTATGAAAAATTATGAACGGTGGCTTTGCCACAAATACGATGTCAACTACATGATCATGCAAAGCAATATGACAATGATGATGCGTGTCATAATAAACGGAACGGTGGAAAGTTGCATGGCAATATATATCAGTATGGCTATGGAAATGCCATAATAGGTAGGTATGGTGGCTATTTTGAGGAAGATATAAGGAGGTTTATGTGTGACAGAGCGAATCATATCACGGGGTTTGGATGCACCGGCGAAGTTTGCACCAACTCTCAATGTGAGAAAGGGAAATGCATGGTACCGAAGAGGCTAGCAATGATGGAAGGGTAAGAGTGCGTATAATCCATGGACTCAACATTAGTCATAAAGAACTCACATACTTATTGCAAAAATCTACAAGTCATCAAAAACCAAGTACCACGCACATGCTCCTAGGGGGATAGATTGGTAGGAAAAGACCATCGCTCGTCCCCGACCGCCACTCATAAGGAAGACAATCAAATAACACCTCATGTTTCAAATTTGTTACACAATGTTTACCATACGTGCATGCTACGAGACTTGCAAACTTCAACACAAGTATTCCTCAAATTCACAACTACTCAACTAGCACAACTTTGATATCACTATCTCCATATCTCAAAACAATCATCAAGTATCGAACTTCTCTTAGTATTCAATGCACTTTATATGAAAGTTTTTATTATATCCCTCTTGGATGCCCATCATATTAGGACTAGTTTCATAACCAAAGAAAAATACCATCCTGTTCTAAAGACTCTCAAAATAATATAAGTGAAGCATGAGAGTTCATCTATTTCTATAAAATAAAACCACCATCGTGCTCTAAAAAGATATAAGTGAAGCACTAGAGCAACAACAAACTACTCCGAAAGATATAAGTGAAGATCAATGAGTAGTCGAATAAGTATGCAACTATGTGAAGACTCTCTAACATTTAAGGATTTCAGATCTTGGTATTTTATTCAAATAGCAATCAAAACTAAATAAAATGAAATGACGCTCCAAGCAAAACACATATCATGTGGCGAATAAAAATATAGCTCCAAGTAAAGTTACTGATGAACGAAGACGAAAGAGGGGATGCCTTCCGGGGCATACCCAAGCTTAGGCTCTTGGTTGTCCTCGAATATTACCTTGGGGTGCCTTGGGCATCCCCAAGCTTAGGCTCTTGCCACTCCTTATTCCATAGTCCATCGAATCTTTACCCAAAACTTGAAAACTTCACAACACAAAACTTAACAGAAAATCTCATAAGCTCCGTTAATATAAGAAAATAAATCACAACTTAGGTACTGTTGTGAACTCATTATAAATTCATATTGGTGTAATATCTACTGTATTCCAACTTATCTATGGTTCATACCCTCCAATACTACTCATAGATTCATCAAAATAAGCAAACAACACATCGAAAACAGAATCTGTCAAAAACAGAACAGTCTGTAGTAATCTGGATCAAACATATACTTATGGAACCCCAAAAATTCTAAAATCAATTGAAGGACGTGAGGAATTTATCTATTAATTATCTGCAAAAAGAATTAACTAAATAGAACTCTCCAATAAAAAATGGCAGCCTCGTGAGCGCTAAAGTTTCTGTTTTTTACAGCAAGATCAACAAGACTTTCCCCAAGTCTTCCCAAAGGTTCTACTTGGCACAAACACTAATTAAAAGCATAAAACCACATCTAAATAGAGGATAGATGAATTATTTATTACTAAACAGAAACAAAAAGCAAGGAATAAAAATAAATTTGGGTTACCTCCCAACAAGCGCTATCGTTTAACACCCCTAGCTAGACATGATGATTTCAATGATGCTCACATAAAAGATAAGAATTGTAACATAAAGAGAGCATCATGAAGAATATGACTAGAAAATTTAAGTCTAACCCACTTCCTATGCATAGGATTTTGTGAGAAAACAAATTGTGGGAACAAGAATCAACTTGCATAGGAAGGTAAAACAAGCATAACTTCAAAACTTTAAGCACATAGAGAGGAAACGTGATATTATTGCAATTCCTACAAGCATATGTTCCTCCCTCATAATCATTTTAAGTAGCATCATGAATGAATTCAACAATATAACCAGCACATAAAGCATTCTTTTCATGATCTACAAGCATAGAATTTTTATTGCTCTCCACATAAGCAAAATTCTTCTCATGAAGAATAGTGGGAGAAAACTCAACAAAATAATTATCATGTGAGGCATAATCCAATTGAAAACTAAAATCATGATGACAAGATTCATGGATATCGTTATTGTTTATAGTATACAAGTCATCACAATAATAATCATAGATAGAAACTTTGTTCTCATAATCAATTGGAACCTCTTCCGAAATAGTGGATTCATCACAAAATAAAGTCATGACCTCTCCAAATCCACTTTCATCAATATAATCATCATAAATAGGAGGCATGCTTTCATCATAATAAATTTGCTCATCAAAACTTGGGGGACAAAAAATATCGTCTTCATCAAACATAGCTTCCCCAAGCTTGTGGCTTTGCATATCATTAGCATCAAGGATATTCAAGGAATTCATACTAACAACATTGCAATCATTCTCATCATTCAAATATTTAGTGCCAAACATTTTAATGCATTCTTCTTCTAACACTTTGGCACAATTTTCCTTTCCATCATACTCATGAAAGATATTAAAAAGATGAAGCGTATGAGGCAAACTCAATTCCTTATTTTTTTGTAGTTTTCTTTTATATACTAAACTAGTGCAAAAAAAAGAAACAAAAAGACTCGATTACAAGATCTAAAGATATACCTTCAAGCGCTAACCTCCCCGGCAACGGCGCCAGAAAAGAGCTCGATGTCTACTACACAACCTTCTTCTTATAGACGTTGTTGGGCCTCCAAGTGCAGAGGTTTGTAGGACAGTAGCAAATTTCCCTCAAGTGGATGACCTAAGGTTTATCAATCCGTAGGAGGCGTAGGATGAAGATGGTCTCTCTCAAGCAACCCTGCAACCAAATAACAAAGAGTCTCTTGTGTCCCCAACACACCCAATACAATGGTAAATTGTATAGGTGCACTAGTTCGGCGAAGAGATGGTGATACAAGTGGTATATGGATGGTAGATAAAGGTATTTGTAATCTGAAATTATAAAAACAGCAAGGTAACTAATGATAAAAGTGAGCACAAATGGTATTGCAATGCGTTGAAACAAGGCCTAGGGTTCATACTTTCGCTAGTGCAAGTTCCCTCAACAATACTAACATAATTGGATCACATAACTATCCCTCAACATGCAACAAAGAGTCACTCCAAAGTCACTAATAGCGGAGAACAAACGAAGAGATTATGGTAGGGTACGAAACCACCTCAAAGTTATTCTTTCCAATCAATCCGTTGGGCTATTCCTATAAGTGTCACAAACAGCCCTAGAGTTCGTACTAGAATAACACCTTAAGACACAAATCAACCAAAACCCTAATGTCACCTAGATACTCCAATGTCACCTCAAGTATCCGTGGGTATGATTATACGATATGCATCACACAATCTCAGATTCATCTATTCAACCAACACAAAGGACCTCAAAGAGTGCCCCAAAGTTCTACCGGAGAATCACGACGAAAACGTGTGCCAACCCCTATGCATAGGTTCATGGGTGGAACCCGCAAGTTGGTCACCAAAACATACATCAAGTGAATCACGTGATATCCCACTGTCACCACAGATATGCACGGCAAGACATACATCAAGTGTTCTCAAATATTTAAAGACTCAATCCGATAAGGTAACTTCAAAGGGGAAACTCAATCCATTACAAGAGAGTAGAGGGGGAGGAGAAACATAAGATCCAACTATAATTGCAAAGCTCGTGATACATCAAGATCGTGTCAAATCAAGAACACGAGAGAGAGAGAGAGAGAGATCAAACACATAGCTACTGGTACATACCCTCAGCCCCGAGGGAGAACTACTCCCTCCTCGTCATGGAGAGCACCGGAATGATGAAGATGGCCACCGGAGAGGAGTTCCCCCTCCGGCAGGGTGCCGAAACGGGTCTAGATTGGCTTTCGGTGGCTACGGAGGCTTCTAGCGGCGGAACTCCCGATCTATTGTGCTCTCGGATGTTTTAGGGTATATGGAGATATATAGGCGGAAGAAGTACGTCAGGGGGGCCACGAGGGGCCCACGAGGGTGGAGGGCGCGCCCTAGGGGGGGTGGGCGCGCCCCCTACCTCGTAGCTCCCTCGTTTCTTTCCTGATGTGCACTCCAAGTCCATCAGGTTGCTTTCCTTCCAAAAATAAGTTCCGTGAAGTTTCAGGTCAATTGGACTCCGTTTGATTTTCCTTTTCTTCGAAACCCTAAAATAGGCAAAAAAAACAAAAACTGGCACTGGGCTCTGGGTTAATAGGTTAGTCCCAAAAATAATGTAAAAGTGTATAATAAAGCCCATAAATATCCAAAACAGTAGATAATATAGCATGGAGCAATAAAAAATTATAGATACGTTGGAGACGTATCATGTGGTGGTCGAAACCCGACTCTCTCCGGCGATCCGTCGAATCCTATGGTTGAAAGTCCATGGCTTGTAGTTGTGGAGTGCTCGTTGGACAAATTATTCATCCCCGACGTTGGCTTGCTTCGTTCTGTACGGTTGTTGTTTCAGACACAGTTGCAATTTCTTTCCCAATTGGTAGCCTCTTAGCATAAATTAGGGGCAATTTGTTTTTTTAGTTTGAGTCATGTGGTTTGATGCTATGTACCACTGCTTGATAATAAATGAGGCATTTGTGTTCTTGGGAGCACTCCCCATGTTAAAAAAAATACTAAGTCTAAAGCGCCGTCAAAGCGACCTAGCAATGTCGAATGATTATGGAGAGACCGGGAGAGAAGCACTAGGTAAGACGAGCTCCACGGACATGGGAATGCCTACCCCGCATCGGTGTCAAAAGACAACCCCGACTCTTTTTCATTGCATACGGATTTTTAAATTCATGAAAAAATTAAAAAGGAAAATATAGGCATGGGTTCACATGCATAAAAAGGATATACTAACTGCCAGTGCCTAGCAAAACACACAGACACACACACAGAGCAAGTGAATAGTACATGAAACTGTTCCCTCAACTATACCCCTTCCTCATTGGTGAAATTTTGCAGGAGCCTAGCTGCACCCACCAACTTTTGAACACGTTTTCTTGTTCTTAGAAGAGCTTTACACAACATATAAGATGGATGTCCGTATTCACCTATATAAAAGGGTCATATTGGATAAAGCTGGATGCGATGACAATGTCGATGCAAATTCGATGACTTTTGTGGCGCGCTTGGCATTTGCCTCCGTCGGAGATACGGCCAAAATCAAGTGTTGATGTAGGTTTCGATATCGCCGTTTGTTTGTTTGTTTGTTTGTTTGTTTGTTGAGATATGAAGCATGTCTAGACATGTATGGCGACACAGATGCAGGGAAAAGAACATGGACACATGATGAATGAATCTTCAGCACGGAAAAGAAAGGCGACGCCCTGACGCTCAAGCCAGGGTGGACGCCGGCCGGGGAGAGAAGGGTTTTTTGTTGGTTACATTTTGGTTTTGGGGATTGGATGATGGGTTCTAGTTGAAATTTGTACTACGTGGGAGTAGTAGTATGTTTGTTTTGTTTTTCATTTGCAGTGGTGTTGTGTGTGGATGAGGATCCCATGTCATCCCAGCCCCAGCACACACACACACACACACTGTTGGTGGTGGTGGGCGTGGCCGTCTCCTCCACCAGACGGACCTCACCAGAGCGGAGCAGAGGCAGAGACCACCTCTCCCTTTCTTCCTCCTCCTCCTCCGCTTTTCCCCTCCTCCTGCTCCGTCCCCGGGCCGCGGCCGGCAGATATTTCTCCCCAACCGATCCGAATCCCGCTCGCCGCCCGATCCCGCTGCCCCCGTGCTCCGCGGCCCGGTCCGGAGACCCCGAAAAATCCGCCCTTTTCCCCTCCTCCTCTTCTTCTTCTTCTTCTTGATTCGGAGATCTCCTCTCCGTCCCCTCTCCCTCCCTCCCTCCCTCCCACCCTCTCTCTCCCTCCCCCGGCCGAGCGATGATGGCGTCCTAGCTAGTTGTCTAGCTGGCCGCGATGAGGAGGGCCGGCGGCAAGGACGGCGGGGAGGACAAGGTCATGGGCCCGCTCTTCCCCAGGCTCCACGTCAACGACACCACGCTCAAGGGCGGCGGCCCGCGCGCGCCGCCCCGCAACAAGATGGCCCTCTACGAGCAGTTCAGCGTCCCCTCCCAGCGCTTCGCCGCCAACGCCGCCAACACCGCCCCAGCCGCCGCCCACCGCCCCGCCGCCAGCTACGCCGCCGTCTCCTCCGCCTCCGCCGGACAGGTATCCCTTCCTTCCTTCCTCCCACCCATCTTCTCCTTTTCTTTCTTTTTTGCCTCTATGTATGCACGTATATATTTTTAGCCTGTCCGCTGATTGGATTGGATTGGATTGGATTGGATTGGATTGAAACCTAGATGCCGCCTGCCATGGCCGCCGGCGGTTGCTTCAGCAGCAGTGCAGTGGGGGCTTCACAGTGTCAGTGTTAGACTAGGATGCCTCTATTGGCTTGGCCGGCATGTCGTCTCGCCTTGCCGCTCGCTCTATTGATGCTCTTTTGATGTATGTATGTATGCGAATTTAGCGACACACACATGGTTGTATGATTACGAGTGCCGTGAGATGCTTACGATGTACGTATGGTTGGCTCTCGACGAGTGATTCTTTATCTGTTAGATACCTTGCGTTGATTATCGCTTTCCGGAGTTTGGCAGTTTTCTTTTCTGAACGCTAGTGCAGTGACGGTTATGGGGCGCATCCGGGTACATGGTTGATGATTCCCACGATAGGCATCAGGGATGTGGAATTGGAAGATTGTCTGTCACTTCTGTTTGCACTTGCACACAGCAAAGATGATGAGTTTTCAGTGAGACATGACTGGGCAATGTCTTCATTTGTAATTGTATCCTAGAGTACTTTCTTTTAAACTACTACTTATTACTAACTTGCGCCTTTTTCTTGTAGATTGGTGGGATCGACAGACCTCTCTTTCCATCATTTTGTGTGCCTTCAAACGAACCTGTGCGTTTGCCCGAACACATCAAGACCAACTCGAGTGGGCGGGATGGCCATGCTACATCTGGGAGGCTTTCCACCCTGCTTAAGAGCAAGGACGCCTATGCTGCAGGATCGACTGCTGAGTGTAGTAGTTCACAGCGTAGAGACAATAACAGCAACAACAACAACAACACGAAGAATTCTTCTGGGAAGAAGTTGACTCACGATGATGATTTTACGGTTCCTTCCGTCTTCTGCTCTGGAGTGCGCCCTCGCTCCAACCATGAGGAAGTGAGGATCCAAGAGAATTCCACACCCTTCCCAGCTACAAGTCCGTATAAGAGTGGGCCTACGCTGTCCAAACCAACTGCAAAATTTCCCAACACCGACAAGAGGTACCTGGAAGGAAGGAACGCGTCGGACACGAGATCAATGGACTCTCCAAGTATTATCAGGGACAAAGCACCAGCAAACACAACGACAAACTTTTTGGAAGCTGAAGAGAGGACTTCATCATTTCAATTTTCTGCAGAGAAGACAATGGGTAAAAGAGACGACAAAGGCTCTTCGTATAGTAGGGTAAAAGAGACGAGCAGTATAAATGTTTCTGATAAGCAACATTCCCGAAACGAGGGGCATCAGGCTAGAACAAGGAATGAGAATGCTGCTGAGTCTCAGAATGCTCCAAAGGCTGGAAATGGGCCATACTCTACTGACATCGCATGCAACGGCGCTTCTAAACTGTCGGAGAAAGGCCTAAGAGAGACTGGTGAAAAGAGAAAAAGATCAACCGGACATCATGATGTGCAGAGGGATGATTCCTCGGATTCCTCTGTGGAATCTCTGCCAGATCTGGAGATCTCTCCAGATGATGTTGTCGGTGCTATTGGTCCAAAGCATTTCTGGAAAGCAAGAAGAGCTATCGTCAAGTAAGTATTCACCACTTAGGTCTTGTCCTTTCTGTCTTCGTGTTTTTGAAAGGTCTGTGTGCACATAAGCTTGGTGCTCAGCAAATGAGCCAGGCAGTCGAGCGGATTAGATCTTCCCATTTATACATGCTGTATCATCTCAAATCACCCTACTGTACACATGCAAACACAAACACGCATGCACATTTGTCATGTGCATTCTATGAACATCTCTTTTCCTTTTTGACAGACTGATGCTTAAATGTAGTACTCCCATCCATTCCAAAATATAAGGTATTAGTTTTTTCAAAAGTCAAACATGTGCATGTTTGACCAAGTTTTTAGAAAAAAGTGTCAATATATACAATAACAAATTTGTATCATTGGATCCATGACGGAAAGTATTTTTGTATTTTATTTTATTTTGTATTGTAGATGTCGATATTTTATTCTATAATCTTGGTCAAACATACATAAGTTAGACTTGCACGAAAACTGATGCACCTTATATTCTGGAAGGAGGGAGTATCTCTCTTAATCACTATAACTTCCTTTCTTGTTTTGTAATCACTTTTCTTTGAACTCTATACAGTCAGCAGCGGGTTTTTGCTGTCCAAGTGTTCGAGCTGCATCGACTGATCAAAGTGAGTCTGCGCCACCAAATATATAGTAGCCTGTGATTCTTACTCGCCACAAGCGGGCGGTTAGCTTATTGATGTATTTTGTGTTGGGACGCTGATATAGCCATGTTATGTATGTGCTTGCAAGCAGGTGCAGAAGTTGATTGCAGCATCTCCACACCTACTTATTGAAGGGGATCCGTGCCTTGGCAGTGCCCTGGTGACAAGCAAGAAGAAGACGGCTGCAGCCAATGTGGAAAAGCAGCTTCTATCAGCTAAAAGCAAAGACGATGATGATGCACAGCTTACCCTGCAGCAGGCGGAGTACTCGAAAGACAACACTGAAGGAAACCAGGCTTCACCATCTCAAGACAATGATGTAGTCGAGGTCCGGCATGAGAACCAAGCTGCATCAAACGGTGCGGTTAGCAGTAACCCTCCTGCTATGCCTGCTCCTCCCGACAACAAGCAGAACAACTGGTGTGCTCCTCCGCCTCAGAATCAGTGGCTCGTTCCCGTCATGTCTCCGTCGGAAGGGTTCGTCTACAAACCATACACAGGGCCGTGCCCCCCGGCAGGAAGCATCTTGGCCCCGTTTTACGCAAGCTGTGCTCCTCTGAGCCTGCCATCTACAGCTGGGGAATTCATGAATTCTCCATACGGCATCCCTATGCCTCACCAGCCGCAGCACATGGGCGTCGGCGGCCCACCAGCCATGCCCCCGATGTACTTCCCGCCTTTCAGCGTGCCAGTGATGAACCCGGTGGTCTCATCCTCCGCAGTGGAGCAGGTGAGCCGCGTGGCCGCAGCGCGACCCAACACTCATGTCGAGCACCACTCAAGGAGCTCGTGCAACATGAGGAACGATGCCGTGTCGGCCGGCGGCGTCTGGAGGTTCCACTCGTCCCGCGGCAGCGAGCTGCAAGGGAGCAGCGCCGCCAGCAGCCCTTTTGACAGGCAGCAGGGCCAGGGCGAGGCGAGGGGCCCTGCCGCGGCCGCACCTGCGGCGCCCCTCCCTACGTCGTCGGCCGGGAACGGGAACGCGGCCCAGCAACCCCAGGTCTCCTCGGGCAGCCAGGAGAACCCGGTGG
Organism: Triticum urartu; assembly: GCF_003073215.2. NCBI lineage: Eukaryota > Viridiplantae > Streptophyta > Magnoliopsida > Poales > Poaceae > Triticum > Triticum urartu. The sequence goes on from NC_053022.1 coordinate 582,461,822, forward strand.
CGGCAGCGGCCCGTGTGATCCGGGTGGTCCCGCACACAGCGCGCACCGCGTCAGAGTCGGCGGCGCGCATCTTCCGGTCGATCCAGATGGAGAGGCAGCAGAACGGCCCGTGACCGAGCGACCGCATGCGGTGGTTGGCCGGCACAAAGAAAGAAAGGAAGGAAGAAAGCTTAGCCAATTAGCGCTTGGGAGTATGTTGTTATTTTTGAGCAGGCAGGCAGCAAGCAAATAGCATTCCTATATATTTGTCCCTCGGTGTCGGTAAAAGCGAATTTTTGGCGACTGTAAATATGCAAAGCAAAGCAGGACTTGCCAGAACAGAATGAGTGCTGGTTGGGCAAAGCAGGACTTGTATCTATCAATCTATCTATCTATTTATGCCAGAATGAAAACTGTAACTGTTAGTGTTAGGTGTATGTATGTCTCAGGCAAAAAGAAGTGAAACCTGGGAGTGATGGCTCTGCTATATTATCTATGTATGTGCAGCTATAGTGCCTGCTGATATCTTATAAAAGAAATTTGGTATGTTTCTTTTTTCGCCCATTGTGTACTGTATTGTTTATTTTTGTATATTGGGCCAACCTGCCAGATGATTATTGCCAACCCCAGGAAGTGAGCCAATACCTTACTGTTACAGTTTTAAATTTGTGTTTGAACTTGGATTTGCAAATGCTGAAAGTAGCATATTGTATTTGAGAGTTTTTTTACAACTTCCAAACACAGTTACCACATTTTGATTTGTATGACAGGTCAGATGTAGACTAAACGAATTGTTCTGTCATTTATTATTTTCTAGTGAAAGGGAATGCGATTCTTATTCCAACCTAACAATAATAATACTAGTTTGTAGCTTCTCAAGTCATTTATATACATGAAAAACACATTAGTTATTCTTCTTCCCATAAAAACAACATAGATTTTATAACACATCAGATTCAAAATTCACCCATGGAATAAAAACACTCTCAGAAAGGAAGATCTGCTCCCATCAAAAAAAGAAAAAAGGAAAAAAAAAGGAGCATCTGCTTTCTCACTATATTGGATTGATTCAACAAGAATAAAACATTCGCCGCCGTGACACAAGGCGATGTGCGTAAAGCTTGCGATAAAAAAAAAGAATCAGACTGGCACTCTATTCTGTACCGAAAACTCAAAACACAAAGATTGTTTTGCTACGACACACTTCATCTGTTATATCTACACACACACACACTACTAGGCTAGCACCACAGCAATGCCCAAAAAGGCTGGCTCTCTGTTATTGCACCGCCTCCTGCGAATCACTCCTGTTCCTGCGACCGAAACCGCACCTACACACAAACTCAGGGACCGGACCCTCAGCCCCGGCGACCCAGGGATGCGCGGCCACGGCCTGCAGGGTCATACGATCTCCCGGATCTGCGAGGAAAGCACAAACGACACCACTGTTAACACAGCAAGCACACCTTCATTGCAAAATAGAAAAACCCTGCAAGGAACACCTTTGTAGAGCAGCCTCTGCATCAAGTCGGCGAGCTGGGGGCTCGTGTCGCCGGGTATTTCCACCGGATCATTGGCGATCTGTCCCACAGCAGCGGAGCGACCTTGGTGAGTCTATGCGGTAGGTAAACTGAGAAGGGAGTAACGTATATTTCGCACCTTGTCGTAAGTTTCCTGCAGAGTTTCTCCAAGGAATGGATATTTCCCGGTGATCATGCAATACAGGGTAACACCGACTGCCCATGTATCAGCTGTTCTGCCATGGTAGGCTGAACCTGCAGCGGAAGGGAGGCGGAAAATTGTTCATCACATTAAGCAAGCCCATGCCATGGCCAGAGAATATTTTAGCAACTTCTTATATTTATTGGCATCACACCCACAACCCAAGCCCTTTGGTTGCTTACAGTTGTTTGGGGCTATGGGTTTGTTTATCTTTATCTGCTGCAGTTATGCAATCATTTAGCTGTGGAAACACCTACAGCACCATGCTACCAATATTCCAAAAACCACTGGTGTTGTACTTCAGATGGATACTTTGGTAACTGGCTGATTGTGCGTGCCGCCTTTTATAACTCAAATCAAAGTCATGTAACTGTACCTTGACAGCACTCTGGTGCAGTGAAAACTGGAGTACCCGGAGACCTCCAAAGCATATCATCGTCATCCTGCAGCATAATCAAGTACCCCAATGTGTAAAGCACCAAGCTAGGAGGCTCGACAACCCTACTAAAAATGGTTTACAACACTGAATCATCAGACTACATTGTCTACTCGACTAATGTTCAAAATTCCCAGAGTAAGTGACAATATCGTTCACGTATGCAATTTGCAATCTTAGATTTTATACAAGAACAAATTGTGAAGCCCAAGATTATATACTTTGCTAGACTAAAAAACTTCACCCTGCCAGTGAGAATAAATTTACTGGCATAAATAAAAAATACAACTACAATATTAAAAAAGGACCTCAAATATCTGGCTAACACTGAAGTCCCCTATCTTCACATTGCCAGTACTTGTGACCAAGAGGTTGTCTGGTTTAATATCACCATGAATAATGTTCTGCATAAAAACACAAGAAAAATAAGTTTTGTATCAAGCACACAGTGCAAAATTTGTGACATGGAATGTAAACTATTGGTAGAAACCTATTCCGGCGATCCATTATGTACCAAAGTGTGTGCACAAACACATATACTGAATTAGAATTCAACGGTGGAATATGCCAACTACGAATAAGTGAGCTTCATATGGCAACAGACAAATCATGCTTTGATGCATATCGCCGCCCTAACTATTTATTAGATGCCACATTTATATGTAAATACAATCAGAAAAGTATATTTAAAACCATAAACAAGACCACAAGCATTATACTCTAGAAGAAAGCAGGTTTCACATCTCCCCTGTTTTCTGTCATTGGCTTTAAATAGGACTCTGGTTTTCTCTGCAAGAAACTCAACAACCAAGCACTGTACTAAGAAATATGGAAGCTGAAAGCTCAACCCTAAACGTTCCTACGAAAGCAGCAAGCATACCATTCATACGCAAGTCGGTACATTTGACTGATATATTATGCCTCCTAAAGCATGAGGTGAGCATTGATTATAAAACCCAGGCTAATGTTTGCCTGTGCAATCAGGTAGCTCGGAGACAGAACAACTCAGTCAGTAGCTAAGCAAACATGGACTTAACAGTTTAACACTATGAACAGAAAATCTGTCTACTAAGATAATTTACGCCGACCATTTGAGCTTGCTGATCAGCTTCACGCCAACATAACTAGGTTCAGTGGAAGGGAAAAAATATGTGAAAGCTAAAACATGCTGCTTCAAATAATGATTGTCTAACAAACTTAGAGCTCTTCAAATATCTTTGTTGAAATTTCTATTTGACATGATCAAAGTGCTAATGAAATAGACACTGTTATTATATTATTAGCACAGAATTAACCATGATGAACCATTCCTTGGTGAAGAGTTTAAAAAGTCTTACATGAGAGTGAAGATACATAACACCAGAGACAATATCCCGCAAGTACTTCCTGGAAGTAGCTTCTCCTAAACCTATGCCGTTATTGCACACCATTTTCCCCTCAACATACTCAAGAACTGCCAATGGGAAGGGAAAAGAGTAAATTGCAATCGTGTAAAATAACGACCAAGATGACAACAAGCCTGCTAAAATAGCGCCATGTTAGAATAATAAAGCAAAACAACGAGAGCAACAATAAATACCCATGTAGAATTTATCTGTGTTTGGGTCGTCAATCACCTCAATGAGATTTACTATATTGGGATGATCCAACATTTTCATGAGGGATACCTGTATCCGATGCAATAAAAGGGTAGCTAATTAGAGAACTTGGAAAACAAATACGGTAGTTGATTCTCAAGTAAAAACAGGATGCGGTACACTGTATATATGCAACATTTGACAAATGCTACTAATAATATGCTTCTGCCTTTTGACAGAAAAATAACTGAATTTTTTAGTACAGTTATTATATAGTGGTGATGGCAAAATCCTTTGGAGCATCCCAAGGCAAATTTAGCACAATTCAGCTTCTTGATAACAAACATCAGAGCCAGTGAAACTAAAGCGAAGGAAAATGGTCACAGGTAATATTGAAATAAACAAAAAAAGACGCATACTAAATGGGTGCACAATCCCAAATAGATTTCTTCTGTAGCTGTAAATAATGTGTGCCTATAGAGAAAGTACTAACAGTATTTATATCTTCAAAGCTCAGACAAGTACATTCCCAGAGAACTTTGCACACGCCATAACAACACAGCAAAGTGACAGGTCTTATAGAGGGAAATACTAGTTTAACAAAGAGTTACTCACTTCCCGAAGAACATCTGTCATGGCCGTTTCTGACCGCACAACACGCACTTTCAACATGTAGGGTTTACTCAACACCTGAAATAGATAGAGTTCTGTCAAGTAGACATAGATAGCACTGTGCAGCGGGTGCAGAAAGAAATGTCGAAACCACCTACCTTTATTGCATATAACCTTCCGTCCTTGATGTTTCGGTATTTAACCTTGTTTGTTTAGAATTAGAATGAAATCAAAGGAGAGGTAATCAGCGAGGGAAGTAGTGGTACATAAATAGGTAGCAGCACACTTGACAAGGGTCTGTTGTTGTTATTACCACTTTGCCATAGCTCCCAGCACCAATCTTGCCCAGGTGAACATACTGGTTGATCATCTTACAGCCGGTTGTTTCGTCCTAAGGCAATGCCAAAAGGAGAAGAGGGGAGTGATGATTATACTTGTCAATTCAAAAGATAAAAAGGGAAAAAAATGCTCTCATACAAGCCATGAACCATTGATTGACTAGGCACGCAACGGGCATGGCATTGCTATCAAATCAAAACCTGGTCAAGTTGTTGGATAATTTGGCAGAAGAGTGAGCGATGGCCACATTGCGCTCTTGGTCTAAAGATAATCCATGTGCGCTACCAACTACGTCCAGCGGATCATGTGTGATCGATTGTCAACGGATGGAAGGATTGATTGCTTTGTGACCAACCATTGGAGAAATGAAATGAATGAACGGGTAAAAAAAAACAGAGTTGTTGTTGATGGCCACATTGTATGTACAACCTCCGTTTCAGTTTACAAGTCTTGCGCGTATACTTAGGTTACCAATTTTAACACCCTAGTATAAACTATATAACACAAAAATTATATCTTTTGAAAGTAGAAGCTCCGAAGTTTATGTTGGTATATTTTTTGTAATATATGACTTGTATTAGGTTGGTCAAATTAACGACCTAGGGGTACGCGCATGCCCTGTAAACTGAGAGAGAGGTAGTACTCTTGGTCTAGAAATAATGGGCTCCATGTTACGGCGCTCAGCGGCTAAATTCACCAACGGAGCGGAAGGATTTATTTGTAGGGACAAACCATTGGAGAAATGAAAACAGAGTTGTTGGTGGTGGTAATGAGCTTACCTCTGAGCGGAAGAGCTTCCTGGTGTCCCTGACGAGGCTGTCCCTGCAGGCGAAGCCGTTCCGGGCCCGGGAGAGTATGATGTCCTCGGACCGCTTGCGGGGCGGCTCGTCGTCGCCGTCGCTCTGGCGGAGGAGGTAGTCCTCCTCTTCCCTCTCGTAGAAGCTCCTGCTCTCGTCGCCGAGGAAGCTGCTGCTGTTGTCCCCGGCGTAGAAGCTGCCGCCGTCGCTGGACCTCGGCAAAAGCAGGACCTTGGACGGCGCGCCGTCGCTGTCTCCGGCGGCGGGGCGGTGGTGCAGCTTGCTGAGGAAGCCGAAGCAGCTGCAGCAGCAGCAGCTCATCCTGGTGGTCTGAATGGGCGGCCGGCGGCGCGGATCTGGCTGCCTGCTGGCGTGTGAGAAACCCTAGCCTGGCCTGGGCGCAGGGGAAAGGAACCAAACACAAGGAATTTCGTTTTTGTTTGCCAAAATTTGGGCAAAACCAAACAAATTTCATTTCTTTTTTTTATTGTTTTTGTTTTTGTTTTCGTTACAACAACAACAACAACATCGGGAATGAGGACGGTTCTGACGATAAAGACTCCTGAACTTATGCCCGGGGCTCGGATATTTATTCGGCCAAAAGCTATTACTAGTTTTACTTCAGAGATGCTAAAGCACACAAGACCTTCAAATGGCTCTCGAAATCCTCGGCAACAATGAAAGTCAAGGTATTCGGATGACTACTGCTCTCGGATCGACTAAACACCAGAAATATGCTTAAATGAAAACACTATCACGGTGGAGATAACTATAGATGTATTTTGTGTGGGCAGCCTGATGAAGAAACCCTCAAACACATGATGTTTATATGCCAATTCTGTGCTACTTGCTAGGCCACCTTATAAATATCTAATGGACTGACAATGGAGATAAACTGCAATGGATCCAAGATGCCAAAAACAGCTGGAATAACCCCATGTTCATGAAGATCTTCCTTTACGTCGCTTGGAGCTTATGAAAAGAAAGAAACATCTAACATTTCTATGATGTGGACCCCACGGTTGCCTCGTGGGCCAGAAGATTTAGGAAGGATTTCTCATTTCTCACACAGGGTTAGAGAAAAACATAGAGGGTTTTTATCCTCTTTCTTGCTAGCTTTTGTACATCCTTAGTCATCTCTTATTAGTCTCATTTACCCTCCTTTTTGCACACCTACAAAGTGAGTTAACAGAAAGTAACGGCCTATCACATGTAAAGTGTAACGCTTTATTATTTTAATATAACACAATAGGAGCCTCTTATACTATATTCAGAGTAACAACAACAACAACAACAACAACAACAACAACAACAACAACAACAACAACAAAAGACCATGAATGATCGAATATAAAACTAGAATGAAGAGCATTGTAAAATTATACTTTTGAACCGAACAATGACGTCAAGGGCATCTTCGATTGAAGACAAAACAATGCCGTTGTGCCTAAAGGAAAAAAAAACAGTCGTGTTCAGAGCACTTTGGGCTAAGATTGCTACTCCAACATGTGATGTATGTGCAGATGGTAATTAATTTTTAGCCCCACAAATGAT
>NC_053022.1:582469837-582489905 GCF_003073215.2 Triticum urartu
ACTCGTTCCGTAACACATCATCCCGTGATCAACTCCTTGGTCACATTGTGCACATTATGATGATGTCCTACCGAGTGGGCCCAAAGATACCTCTCCGTTTACACGGAGTGACAAATCCCAGTCTCGATTCGTGCCAACCCAACAGACACTTTCGGAGATACCTGTAGTGTACCTTTATAGCCACCCAGTTACATTGTGACGTTTGGCACACCCAAAGTATTCCTACGGTATCCGGGAGTTGCACAATCTCATGGTCTAAGGAAATGATACTTGACATTTAGAAAAGCTTTAGCATACGAACTACACGATCTTTGTGCTAGGCTTAGGATTGGGTCTTGTCCATCACATCATTCTCCTAATGATGTGATCCCGTTATCAACGACATCCAATGTCCATGGTCAGGAAACCGCAACCATCTATTGATCAACGAGCTAGTCAACTAGAGGCTTACTAGGGACATGGTGTTGTCTATGTATCCACACATGTATCTGAGTTTCCTATCAATACAATTCTAGCATGGATAATAAACGATTATCATGAACAAGGAAATATAATAATAACCAATTTATTATTGCCTCTAGGGCATATTTCCAACAGTCTCCCACTTGCACTAGAGTCAATAATCCAGTTCACATCGATATGTGATTAACACTCAAGGTCACATCCCCATGTGACCAACACCAAAAGAGTTCTTGGGTTTGATCATGTTATGCTTGTGAGAGAGGTTTCAGTCAACGGGTCTGCAACATTTAGATCCGTATGTACTTCGCAAATTTCTATGTCATCTTGTAGATGGAACTACTACGCTACATTTGGAGCCATTTCAAATAACTGTTCTACTTGGAGCTATTCTAAATTGTTGCTCCATTATACGTATCCGGTATCTCTACTCAGAGTTATCCGGATAGGTGTTAAGCTTGCATCGACATAACTCTTTACGTCGAACTCTTTATCACCTCCATAACCGAGAAACATATCCTTATTCCTCTAAGGATAATTTAGACCGCTATCTGGTGATCTACTCCTAGATCACCTTTGTACCCTCTTGCCAAATATGTGGCAAGGCACACATCAGGTGTGGTACTCAGCATGGCATACCGTATGGAGCCTATGACAAAAGCATAGGGGACGACATTCGTCCTTTCTCTTTTTTCTGCCATGGTCGAGCTTTAAGTCTTAACTTCATACCTTACAACTCAGGCAAGAACTCCTTCCTTGACTGATCCATCTTGAACACCTTCAAGATCATGTCAAGGTATGTGCTCATTTGGAAGTACCATTTAGCGTTTTTGATCTATCCTCATAGATCTTGATGCTCAATGTTCAAGTAGCCTAATCCAGGTTTTCTATTGAAAAACACTTTTCAAATAACCCTATATGCTTTCCAGAAATTATACATCATTTCTGATCCACAATATGTCAACAACATATACTCATCAGAAATTCTATAGTGCTCCCACTCACTTCTTTGGAAATACAAGTTTCTCATAAACTTTGTATAAACCCAAAATCTTTGATCATCTCATCAAAGCGTACATTCCAACTCCGAGATGCTTACTCCAGTCCTTAGAAGGATCGCTGGAGTTAGCATACCTTTTAGCATCCTTAGGATCGACAAAACCTTTCTGATTGTATCGCATACAACCTTTCCTTACAAAAACTGGTAAGGAAACTCGTTTTGACATCCATCTGCCAGATTACATAAATGCAGCTAATGCTAACATGATTCCGACAGACTTAAGCATTGCTACGGATGAGAAGATCTCATCGTAGTCAACTCCTTGAACTTGTGAAAAACTCTTCGCCACAAGTCGAGCTTCATAGACGGTGACATTACCGTCTACGTCCGTCTTCTTCTTAAAGATCCATTTATCTCAATGGCTTGCTGATCATTGGGCAAGTCCACCAAAGTCCATGCTTTGTTCTGATACATGGATCCTATCTCGGATTTCATGGCTTCTAACCATTTGTCGGAATTCAGGCCCACCATCGCTTCTCCATAGCTCGTAGGTTCATTGTTGTCTAGCAACATGACTTCCAAGACAGGATTACGTACCACTCTGAAGTAGTACGCATCCTTGTCATCCCACGAGGTTTGGTAGTGACTTGATCTGAAGTTTCATGATCACTATCATAAGCTTCTACTTCAATTGGTGTAGGTGCCATAGGAACAACTCCCTGTGCCCTGCCACACACTAGTTGAAGAGACGGTTCAATAACCTCATCAAGTCTCCACCATCCTCCCACTCAATCCTTTCGAGAGAAACTTTTCCTCGAGAAAGGGCCCGATTCTAGAAACAATCCCTTATTGCTTTTGGATCTGAGACAGGAGGTATACCCAACTGTTTTTGGGTGTCCTATGAAGATGCATTTATCCGCTTTGGGTTCGAGCTTATCAGCTTGAAACTTTTTCACATAAGCGTTGCAGCCCCAAACTTTTAAGAAATGACAGCTTAGGTTTCTCTAAACCATAGTTCATACGGTGTCATCTCATCGGAATTACGTGATGCCCTATTTAAAGTGAATGTGGTTGTCTCTAATGCCTAACCCATAAACTATTGTGGTAATTTGATAAGAGACATCATGGTATGCATCATATCCAATAGGGTGCAGTTATGATGTTCGGACACACCATCACACTATGGTGTTCCAGGCTGTATTAGTTGTGAAACAATTTCCACAATGTCTTAATTCTGTGCCAAACTCGTAATTCAGATATTCATCTCTATGATCATATCATAGACATTTTATCCTCTTGTCACGACGATCTCTCACCTTCACCCTGAAATTACTTGAACCTTTCAATAATTCAGACTCGTGATTCATCAAATAAATATACTCAACATCTACTCAAATCATCTGTGAAGTAAGAACATAATGATATCCACTACACGCCTCAGCACTCATTGGACTGCACACATCAAAATGTATTACTTCCAACAAGTTGCTTTCTAGTTCCATTTTACTGAAATCGAGGCTTTCAGTCATCTTGCCCATGTGGTATGATTTGCATGTCTCAAGTGATTCAAAATCAAGTGAGTCCAAACGGTCCATTTGCATGGAGTTTCTTCATGCATATACACCAATAGACATGGTTCGCATGTCTCAAACTTTTCAAAAACGAGTGAGCCCAAAGATCCATCAACATGGAGCTTCTTCATGCGTTTTATACCGATATGACTTACGTGGCAGTGCCACAAGTAGGTGGTACTATCATTACTATCTTATATCTTTTGGCATGAACATGTGTATCACTACGATCGAGATTCAATAAACCATTCATTTTTGGGTGCAAGACCATTGAAGGTATTATTCAACTAAACAGAGTAACCATTATTCTCCTTAAATGAATAACCGTATTGCGATAGACATAATCCAATCATGTCTATGCTCAATGCAAACACCAATCTCGATGGTAGAGGGAGCGTGCGATGCTTGATCACATCAAGCTTGGGAAAAACTTCCAACACATATCGCCAGTTCACCTTTAGCTAGTCTCCGTTTACTCCGTAGCCTTTTATTTCGAGTTTACTAACGCTTAGCAACCGAACCGGTATCTAATACCATGGTGCTACTAAGAGTACTAGTAAAGTACACATCAACACAATGTATATCCAATATACTTCTATCGACCTTGCCAGCCTTCTTATCTACCAAGTATCTAGGGTAATTCTGCTCCAGTGGCTGTTCCCCTTATTACAGAAGCACTTAGTCTCGGGTTTGGGTTCAACCTTGGGTTTCTTCACTAGAGCAGCAGCTGATTTGCCGTTTCATGAAGTATCCCTTCTTGCCCTTGCCCTTCTTGAAACTAGTGGTTTCACCAACCATCAACAATTGATGCTCCTTCTTGATTTTTACTTTTGTGGTGTCAAACATCGCGAATATCTCAAGGATCATCATATATGTCCCCGATATATTATAGTTCATCACGAAGCTCTAGCAGCTTGGTGGTAATGACTTCGGAGAAACATCACTATCTCATCTGGAAGATCAACTCCCACTCAATTCAAATGATTGTTGTACTCAGACAATCTGAGTACAAGCTCAACAATTGAGCTTTTCTCCCTTAGTTTGTGGGCTAAGAAAATCGTCGGAGGTCTTATACCTCTTGACGTGGGCACGAGCCTAAAATCCCAATTTCAGCCCTCGAAACATCTCATATGTTTCGCGACGTTTCAAAACGTCTTTGGTGCCTCAATTCTAAACCGTTTAACTGAACTATCACGTAGTTATCAAAATGTGTATGTCAGATGTTCACAACATCCACAGACGACGTTCGAGGTTCAGCACACTGAGCGGTGCATTAAGGACATAAGCCTTCTATGAAGCAATGAGGACAATCCTCAGTTTACGGACCTAGTCCGCATAACTGCTACTATCAACTTTCAACTAAATTTTCTCTAGGAACATATCTAAACAGTAGAACTGAAGCGCGAGCCACGACATAATTTACGAAGACCTTTTGACTATGTTCAGGATAATTAAGTTCATCTTATGAATTCCCACTCAGATAGACATCCCTCTAGTCATCTAAGTGATTACATTATCCGAGTCAACTAGGCCGTGTCCGATCATCACGTGAGACGGACTAGTCAACATCGGTGAACATCTTCATGTTGATCGTATCTACCACACGACTCATGCTCGACCTTTCGGTCTCTTGTGTTCCGAGGCCATGTCTGTACATGCTAGGCTCGTCAAGTCAACCTAAGTGTTTCACGTGTGTAAATCTGTCTTACACCCATTGTATGTGAACGTTAGAATCTATCACACCCGATCATCACGTGGTGCTTCGAAACGACGAACTTTCGCAACGATGCACAGTTAGGGGGAACACTTTCTTGAAATTTTAATGAGTGATCATCTTATTTACTACCGTTGTTCTAAGCAAATAAGATGCATAAACATGATAAACATCACATGCAATCAAATAATAGTGACATGATATGGCCAATATCATATAGCTCCTTTGATCTCCATCTTGGGGCTCCATGATCATCTTGTCACCGGCATGACACCATGATCTCCATCATCATGATCTCCATCATCGTGTCTCCATGAAGTTGTCTCGCCAACTTATTAATTCTACTACTATGGCTACCGGTTAGCAATAAAGTAAAGTAATTACATGGCGTTGTTCAATGACACGCAGGTCATACAATAAATAAAGACAACTCCTATGGCTCCTGCCGGTTGTCATACTCATCGACATGCAAGTCGTGATTCCTATTACAAGAACATGATCAATCTCATACATCACATATCATTCATCACATTCTTCTTGGCCATATCACATCACATAACATACCCTGCAAAAACAAGTTAGACGTCCTCTAATTGTTGTTTGCATGTTTTACGTGGCTGCTATGGGTTTCTAGCAAGAACGTTTCTTACCTACGCAAAACCACAACGTGATATGCCAATTGCTATTTACCCTTCATAAGGACCCTTTTCATCGAATCCGTTCCGACTAAAGTGGGAGAGACAGACACCCGCTAGCCACCTTATGCAAGTAGTGCATGTCAGTTGGTGGAACCAGTCTCACGTAAGAGTACGTGTAAGGTCGGTCCGGGCCGCTTCATCCCACAATACCGTCGAAACAAGATTGGACTAGTAACAGTAAGCATATTGAACAAAATCAACGCCCACAACTACTTTGTGTTCTACTCGTGCATAGAATCTACGCAAAGACCTGGCTCATGATGCCACTGTTGGGGAACGTAGCAGAAATTCAAAATTTTCCTACGTGTCACCAAGATCTATCTATGGAAAAACCAGCAACGAGGGGAAGGAGAGTGCATCTACATACCCTTGTAGATCGCTAAGCGGAAGCATTCAAAAGAACGGGGTTGAAGGAGTCGTACTCGTCGTGATCCAAATCACCGGAGATTCTAGGGCCGAACGGACGGCACCTCTGCGTTCAACACACGTACAGCCTGACGACGTCTCCCATGCCTTGATCCAGCAAGGAGAGAGGGAGAGGTTGAGGAAGACTCCATCCAGCAGCAACACAACGACGTGGTGGTGGAGGAGCATGGTGATCCAGCAGGGCTTCGCCAAGCACCGCGAGATATGAGGAGGGAGAGAGGTAGGGCTGCGCCAGGGAGAGGTCAAACTCCTGTGTTGACTAGCTCGTTGATCAACAGATAGTCATGGTTTCCTGGCTATGGACATAAGGATGTCATTGATAACAGGATCACATCATTAGGAGAATGATGTGATGGACAAGACCCAATCCTAAACATAGCACAAGATCCTATAGTTCGTTTGCTAGAGTTTTTCCAATGTCAAGTATCTTTTCCTTAGACCATGAGATCGTGTAACTCCCGGACACCGTAGGAGTGCTCTGGCTGTACCAAACGTCATATTGACCGGAGAGGCGTCTCGGTAAATTATATATAGAAAGTGCAGTTTCGGCCATCGGGAGAGTTTCGGGGTCACCGGTATTGTACCGGGACCACCGGAAGGGTCCCGGGGGTCCACCCCATGCGCCTCCCCCTAGGGGAGCCTATATAAAGGGGGGGAGGGAGGGGGCAGCCACACCTTGAGTCTTGGCGCCTCCCTCTCCCCTGCTACCACAGCGCTCAAGTGGGTTTCGAACCTGAGACCTCCAGCTACTAGACCGAACGAGCTAGCCACCCAACCACACAACGCTATCTGTGTAACTATAAGCAAGAATTTTATATATAGACAATACGTTGTGATGCTTTGCTGTACCAACCAAGCAGTTTTTTTTTTTGAGAAATCTCTAGCTCCAAGTAGTTTTTTACTCGTTTTCTAGCTTTAATCGACGGAACGAGCTAGCCACTCGACAACAATTAGATGCTAAAAATAGTAATTATATAATTAGGCCTGTCCTGTGCGCCAACCCATGCAGTTTTCTACTCGTTTTCTTTTTATTTTGTCCAAGTTATATTTTTTTTAGTTTTTCCCATATAAAACATTTACAGTTATTATTTTTTTGCGGCTAAAAGTTACAGTAATAATTAACATACAACTATTATGTATTTCAAATGTCTATTCTATTTTCATTCTTTTGTACCTTGCAGAGGTAAACATGAACTTTTTATAAAATTTACATGGACTTAAACAGTTCAACGTGCATTACAAATTATTTGCAAATTCTGTATCTTCATTCTGGGCCAAAAGCACACAATTTTTGTATATGTTTCAACCAGTATTAAAAATTATTGTGTAATAATAATAATGTTTTGAAATGTATTAAAAATGTTACACATGTTTTAGTCTACAGAAATGTAAGATTAATAGTACATAGTATCATAATATATTTTTACTAAAACGTTCACCATTTTCTAAAAACACACTGAACATTTTAAAAAATACACATTGACTTTTTTTAAAGGGACGTTGTCTATTTTTTGAATTCATGATGAACTAAAAAACACGTTTACAATTTTTTTAATACACGTGAAATGGTTTTCTAAAAACATGTTGAACATTTGTTTCAAATGCACTAATACTTCCGTTAAGTTTTATCGCAATTGCAATTTTCCGTACATTTCTTGTTTTGAATGAAAAAAATAATATCAAGAATGCAAATGAACTTAAAAATAATAAATATAACTTCGTTTTATTTTTAGATGCACAAAATGTGTGTTGAGTGCCCGACACGAAATACTCGGCATACCTTTTTGATTTCTTTCTATTCTTTGTTTTGATTTCTTCTCTACATTCTGTTAATGGTCTTGAAACTTCTCTACATTCAATATACACCATCACATGTTTCAGAATATGCAAACAAAGTTGGAAAAACATGAAACTTGACATGGGGTCATTATATGATCCCTAGAGACCGTGGTAAAAAAATTGAGAAGGTTTTACAAAAGTTGTCACGTACACTTCTTGGAAACCGGGACATCTCCCGGGAAACATGGTTTCGAGAGGGAATGGGCCGGGTTTGAATGCAATGATTCATCGTTGGACCTTGAAAGTTTTTTTGCATTCAAGAGACACCATCACATGTTCCATGTCAAAGTTTATCATTTTAGGGGTTTGTTCGCTATATTTTAGTCATTGAGTGCATTTCTTGTTATTTAACGAATACAATTCAAATTTGAACAACATGTGCATACAAAAATGGTAAAAATGGGTTAAAAACAAATCCTAATTTTGTCCAACAAGTCTATGTTCAGGTCTTATCCAAGAAAAGAAGAGGAATCACATACATTAGGGTGCCAAGGATCGAGCCCAAACACAAAGCTTATTGGTTTTTTTATTCTAGAAAATGCAAACAAAGTCCGGAAACAAGAAACTTGACATGGTGTCATTACATGATTCCTAGGCACCATGGTAAAAATTTGAGAGCGTTTCACAAAACTTGCGACGTACACTATTTGGAAACCGGAAGATCTTCGAGGAAGAATCATGATTTCGAGAGGGAGCATGCCGAGTTTGAATGCAAAAGTGACGGTTGCTTCATCGATTGACCCTGAAACATTTTTTACACTGAACATACACTGTCATATGTGCCATGTCAAATTTGGCATTTTGTGTTTCTGTTTCTTTCTAAATTTCATCCTCTAACCATTCTCCTATCTCATCTTCATTTCCGTCTCTCTCTCTCTCCTTCTCTCTCTGCACATTGTGTAGAACGCGGCCTGCACGTCGGCATGCTCACTGGCGGCCTGCATGTCGGCGTGCTTGCCGTTGGCGGTGATTAAAGTAGCGCAGGGAGGCGTTGACTCGCCGAGGAGCTAGGGAGGAGCGTCGGAGGCGACTTCTTGTGCTTGCCGGCGGCGGCGATTGAAGTAGCGCAAGGAGGCGTTGACTCGCCGAGGAGCTAGGGAGGAGCACCGGAGGCGACTTCTTGTGCTTGCCGGTGGCGAGCGTCGATGTTAGTGGTGAGAGCTGCGAGGGGAGGTGTCAGCTTGACAAGGAGCTCGAGAGAAGCAAGGCATGCAATTGCTCTCGAGGGGATCGTGATCCAGATCCGGCAACACACAAGTTGTTGCAGTGGGGAAGATTGCAACAATGACTCAGTTGCAAAAACTAGTCATCATAATACGTTGCTCCCGAGCCATATGATTAAAATCAGATCATCAGGTAGTTTGCATCATTTTCGTTAATATAAATTATCTAAAAATAGCAAAAGCCCATTACGGCTCTCAGCCAGGGAGCGATCTTGCGTGAGGCAAACCATGCATTCTGATTGGCCATATCAGCCCGCCCGCGGATCGTGCTCCTCAACCGTTCGATTTTCTGAGATCCAACGGATGGCACACAATCCCTAATTCCCTACCTCTCTCTTCTCTCCCCTACCCCCGCAGCCGCCGGCTTCTCTTCCGCCCAGATCCCTCCTCCCGTGCCTCCTTCCTCCCATCTCATTCTCCAATCTTCGACTTCCCTGCCCAGTCGAGGAGCTCGGAGGCCGCACCGTGGCAAGCACCACCGGCGCGACGTCCAGGCCGCCCCACACCGTCCGAGCGTTCCGTGTGCGGCTGGATCTGGCGTCTAACTGCCGGATCCACCGCGGATAGCAACACCGGCTGCTACCTCCTCTCCGACTCCGACCACCACACCACCTCTACTCCATCCAGCCGTCCCGTCCACTGCCAGAACCAGCAATCTCGCTGTCGGATTGGTGGCGGTGGTTCCTCATGGTTCAGTCTCCTCCCGATGACGCGCCGGGGGCTGGTTCCAGGCGGACATCAGCCGGCCCACGGTTAGCGCTCTCATCTCACGCCCGTCTTCCCCATCGATGGACAACACCGACACTGCTAGGTATGGTGACCGCAACCAGGGCGACGGGCCACTTCTTCGTCTCTAGCTCCGGTAAGACCCTGGTCTTCCATCCTGCTCTCCCTCTCTCGTGCTCTGGGTGACACGGCCACCGAGCCGTGCCTGTGTATGTGCCGGCCATGGTGCCATGGCTTAGGATTTAAGCATGTGGTGGTCATCTGGCCATGGTTTATCCTGTTCTCGCCGTTTGCTAGGAAGAATGTAATAGGATGCATATTTTAGCTTGATTTAGCTCATAGGCTGCTATCCGATCACATTCTATGCTATTGTTGATTATTCCTGTTCATGGTATGCTAATGTTTAAAACTGTTTCTGTTTATTTAGGTTCAGTGGGGTTATACTCATGCTCATGCTACTGAACAATTGTCCTAGCATGTTACTTGGAGTTTGGGCATGGTACTGTGGTGATTTGCAGGTTATTGGCTTTTGTACTTCTCGATGGCTTGTAGCTAGAATTACAGAGTTGTATAAGAACCGAAATTATTAGGCTAGACTTGAGTTGTGATTTGCCATAGTAAAGTGTTTACTCCTATAGTTCTTATGGTATCTTTAAATAGACATCTATATTGAGTGTATCTGTATTGCCCCTCTGTTCTTAGTAATCTACTTCATTTACATTGCCTCTAAATGCTGGAATTATGAATGTTTGTTAGGAGTAGTAAATACTAATGAATTGATTTTGCTGAGAGTCAAGTGTAGTCATATTTGTGAATGTGCCTTCTGTAAGGTTTGTGAATTTGAAAAAAAAACACTACTTATATTGTACAGTGTGATCTTGCATTTATGTATAATAACATCAAATAGGAAAAATACATATTGCATTAGAATTATATATGTTTGAGTAAATAGGCCTTCTGACAATTGTAATCTCAGTTTCTTCATTTGTTTTAGAATACAAAAATAGGCCGTATGACAATTGTTTAATTGAGAAGTGTGATGCACATTCTTTTAGAGGCACAATAGTTTCCTTTCCTCCACAATATGTACTGTGCATATAATGATCATTTCTTATTTCCTTATTCTGTATTAGCTAGATACTGATTGGTGTAGTATTTTAACAGCTGTGCAGGATCATTTGCTGCCTGTACGAGAGTGTGAATGACATCATCGACTTCTACCTCCTCCATCTCAAGGACAAATCTCTTGCAACCCATGGTGCTGCATTTGAAGTGTTCATTTGTATTTTGGTAGTGATTATTATCTGTGCAATGTATGATGTTTTGGATTTCTTTTGTAAATGTTGGCAATGTGGTTTTAGTGTTGTACCAGCGATGGTTGTTGTAATTGAATGAAACAATTTAATAGAAAATTGTGGGCTTGGCAAAATTATGTGTCCTGCTGATGGAAAATAACTGGATGTGAAAATTTGTATTATGTGTAATGGGATGTGCTAGCTGGGCGAATTGAATGGACGTTGCTATTTGGGCTGTATTGGAATTAATTGGGCTGAAATCTTAATTGGGTTGATATGGGCCGTATTGGAATTAATTGGGCTGAAATCTTAATTGGGTTGATAGTCAAACGTAGTGGGCTAGAATTTTAACTGGGCCGATGATCAAATGGGCTGCCACCTTAGATTCACGGAAGCTGCCACGTCAGATGATGATGTGGAATGCGTCCTAACGTCGTTATGAGCATGTCTGTTAAATACCCACCTATGACAGTCCAAATCCGTCATGGATCCGTGACGGATTTGGAAACCCGTCATGGAGTGCATGGTTGTCAAATTATGACGCGATATACATGACAGATTTCAAATCCGTCATGGGTGCTCTTCCATGATGGTTCTGAGCACATCGGTGACGGTATGAATCCGTCATGTATTAACAAGTTTCTTGTAGTGTACACCTCTCCCTCATGCAGTGTAACGGCGAAGCCCTGCTGCGGTGACGCCCTGCATCCACCACCACGCCGTCGTGCTGCTGGATCTTCATCAACCTCTCCTTCCCCCCTTGCTGGATCAAGAAGGAGGAGACGTCACGCTGACCGTACGTGTGTTGAACACGGAGGTGCCGTCCGTTCGGCGCTAGGATCTCCGGTGATTTGGATCACGTCGAGTACGACTTCCTCATCACCGTTCTTTGAACACTTCCGCGCGTGATCTACAAAGGTATGTAGATGCAATCCGATCAATCGTTGCTAGATGAACTCATAGATAGATCTTGGTGAAATCGTAGGAAATTTTTTGTTTTCTGCAACGTTCCCCAACAGTGGCATCATGAGCTAGGTCTATGCGTAGTTCTCCTTGCACGAGTAGAACACAATTTGTTGTGGGCGTAGATGTTGTCAACTTTCTTGCCGCTACTAGTCTTATCTTGCTTCAGCGGTATTGTGGGATGAAGCGTCCCGGACCGACCTTACACGTACGCTTACGTGAGACTGGTTCCACCGACTGACATGCACTAGTTGCATAAGGTGGTTAGCGGGTGTCTGTCTCTCCCACTTTAGTTGGAGCGGATTCGATGAAAAGGGTCCTTATGAAGGGTAAATAGAAGTTGACAAATCACGTTGTGGCTATTACGTAGGTAAGAAAACGTTCTTGCTAGAACCCTTTTGCAGCCACGTAAAACTTGCAACAACAATTAGAGGACGTCTAACTTGTTTTTGCAGCAAGTGATTTGTGATGTGATATGGCCAAAGTTGTGATGAATGATGAATGATATATATGTGATGTATGAGATCATGTTCTTGTAATAGGAATCACGACTTGCATGTCGATGAGTATGACAACCGGCAGGAGCCATAGGAGTTGTCTTTATTTTTTGTATGACCTGCGTGTCATTGAGAAACGCCATGTAAATTACTTTATTTTATTGCTAAACATGTTAGCCATAGTAGTAGAAGTAATAGTTGGCGAGCAACTTCATGGAGACACGATGATGGAGATCATGGTGTCATGCCGGTGACAAGATGATCATGGAGCCCCAAGATGGAGATCAAAGGAGCTATGTGATATTGGCCATATCATGTCACTATTATTATTTGATTGCATGTGATGTTTATCATGTTTTTACATCTTGTTTACTTAGAACGGCGGTAGTAAATAAGATGATCCCTCATAATAATTTCAAGAAAGTGTTTCCCCTAACTCTGCACCGTTGCGACAGTTCGTTGTTTCGAAGCACCGCGTGATGATCGGGTGTGATAGATTCCAACGTTCACATACAATGGGTGTAAGACAGATTTACACATGCAAACACTTAGGTTGACTTGACGAGCCTAGCATGTACAGACATGGCCTCGGAACACAGAAGACCGAAAGGTCGAGCATGAGTCGTATAGAAGATACGATCAACATGAAGATGTTCACCGATGTTGACTAGTCCGTCTCACGTGATGATCGGACACGGCCTAGTTAACTCGGATCATGTTATACTTAGATGACTGGAGGGATGTCTATCTAAGTGGGAGTTCATTATATAATTTGATTAGATGAACTTAATTATCATGAACTTGGTCTAAAATCTTTATAATATGTCTTGTAGATCAAATGGCCAACGTTGTCCTCAACTTCAACGCGTTCCTAGAGAAAACCAAGCTGAAAAACGATGGCAGCAACTATACGGACTGAGTCCGGAACCTGAGGATCATCCTCATAACTGCCAAGAAAGATTATGTCCTACTAGCACCGCTAGGTGACGCACCCGTCCCACAGAACCAAGACGTTATGAACGCTTGGCAGACACGTGCTGATGATTACTCCCTCGTTCAGTGCGGCATGCTTTACAGCCTAGAACCGGGGCTCCAAAAGTGTTTTGAGCGACACGGAGCATATGAGATGTTCGAAGAGCTGAAAATGGTTTTCCAAGCTCATGCCCAGGTCGAGAGATATGAAGTCTCCGACAAGTTCTTCAGTTGTAAGATGGAGGAGAATAGTTTTGTCAGTGAGCACATACTCACTATGTCTGGGTTACATAACCACTTGACTCAGCTGGGAGTTAATCTAAGATGACGCGATCATTGACAGAATCCTCCAGTCGCTTCCACCAAGCTACAAGAGCTTTGTGATGAACTTCAATATGCAGGGGATGGAACAGACCATTCCTGAAGTATTTGCAATGCTGAAATCAGCAGAGGTAGAAGTCAAAAAGGACCATCAAGTGTTGATGGTGAATAAAACCACTAAGTTCAAGAAAGGCAAGGGTAAGAAGAACTTCAAGAAGGACGGCAAGGGAGTTGCCGCGTCCGGTAAGCAAGCTGCCTAGAAGAAGCCAAAGAATGGACCCAAGCCCGAGACTGAGTGTTTTTATTGCAAGGGAAGTGGTCACTGGAAGCGGAACTGCCCCAAATACTTAGCGGACAAGAAGGCCAGCAAAACAAAAGGTATATGTGATATACATGTAATTGATGTGTACCTTACCAGCACTCGTAGTAGCTCCTGGGTATTTGATACCGGTGCAGTTGCTCACATTTGTAACTCAAAGCAGGAGCTGTGGAATAAACGGAGACTGGCGAAGGACGAGGTGACGATGCGCGTCGGTAATGGTTCCAGGTTCGATGTGATCGCCGTCGGCACGCTACCTCTACATTTACCCACGGGATTAGTTTTAAACCTCAATAATTGTTATTTAGTACCAGCTTTGAGCATGAACATTGTATCAGGATATCGTTTAATTCGAGATGGCTACTCATTTAAATCCGAGAATAATGGTTGTTCTATTTATATGAGAGATATGTTTTATGGTCATGCTCCTATGGTGAATGGTTTATTCTTAATGAATCTCGAGCATAATGCTACACATATTCATAGTGTGAATACCAAAAGATGTAAGGTTGATAATGATAGTCCCACATACTTGTGGCACTGCCGCCTTGGTCACATAGGTGTCAAACGCATGAAGAAGCTCCATGCAAATGGACTTTTAGAGTCTCTTGATTACGAATCATTTGACACATGCGAACCATGCCTCATGGGTAAGATGACCAAGACTCCGTTCTCAGGAACAATGGAGCGAGCAACCAACCTATTGGAAATCATATATACTGATGTGTGCGGTCCAATGAGTGTTGAGACTCGTGGTGGCTATCGTTATGTTCTCACCCTCACTGATGACTTGAGTAGATATGGGTATATCTACTTAATGAAACACAAGTCTGAAACCTTTGAAAAGTTCAAGGAATTTCAGAGTGAGGTTGAGAATCAACGTGACAGAAAAATCAAGTTTTTGCGATCAGATCGTGGAGGAGAATACTTGAGTCACGAATTTGGTACACACTTAAGAAAATGTGGAATAGTTTCACAACTCACGCCGCCTGGAACACCTCAGCGTAATGGTGTGTCCGAACGTCGTAATCGCACTCTATTGGATATGGTGCGATCTATGATGTCTCTTACCGATTTACCGCTGTCATTTTGGGGCTATGCTTTAGAGACTGCCGCATTCACTTTAAATAGGG
This sequence comes from Triticum urartu, assembly GCF_003073215.2. Lineage (NCBI taxonomy): Eukaryota > Viridiplantae > Streptophyta > Magnoliopsida > Poales > Poaceae > Triticum > Triticum urartu. Next base: position 582,484,994 of record NC_053022.1, read on the forward strand.
CTCCGTCGAAATCCGTTGAGACGACACCGTATGAATCATGGTTTTGGAAGAAGCCTAAGCTGTCGTTTCTAAAAGTTTTGGGATGCGATGCTTATGTCAAGAAACTTCAACCTGAAAAGCTCGAACCCAAGTCGGAAAAATGCGTCTTCATAGGATACCCTAAAGAAACTATTGGGTATACCTTCTACCTCAGATCCGAAGGCAAGATCTTTGTTGCCAAGAATGGATCCTTTCTAGAGAAGGAGTTTCTCTCGAAAGAAGTAAGTGGGAGGAAAGTAGAACTTGATGAAGTATTACCTCTTGAACCGGAAAGTGGCGCAACTCAGGAAAATGTTCCTGTGGTGCCTGCACCAATTAGAGAGGAATCTAATGATGATGATCAAGATACTTCTGATCAAGCTCCTACTGAACTTCAAAGGTCCATAAGGACACGTTCCGCACCAGAGTGGTACGGCAACCCTGTCTTGGAAATCATGTTGTTAGACAATGGTGAACCTTCGAACTGTGAAGAAGCGATGGCGGGCCCGGATTCCGACAAATGGCTGGAAGCCATGAAATCCGAGATAGGATCCATGTATGAAAACGAAGTATGGACTTTGACTGACTTGCCCGATGATCAGCGAGCCATAGAAAATAAATGGATCTTTAAGAAGAAGACATACGCGGATGGTAATGTGACCATCTATAAAGCTAGGCTTGTCGCTAAGGGTTATCGACAAGTTCAAGGGGTTGACTACGATGAGACATTCTCTCCCGTAGCAAAGCTGAAGTCCGTCCGAATCATGTTAGCTATTGCCGCATACTATGATTATGAGATATGGCAAATGGACGTCAAAACGGCATTCCTTAACGGTCATCTTAAGGAAGAACTGTATATGATGCAGCCGGAAGGTTTTGTCGATCCTAAGAATGCTGACAAGGTGTGCAAGCTCCAACGCTCGATTTATGGGTTGGTGCAAGCATCTCGGAGTTGGAACATTCGCTTTGATGAGATGATCAAAGCGTTTGGGTTTATGCAGACTTATGGAGAAGCCTGCGTTTACAAGAAAGTGAGTGGGAGCTCTGTAGCATTTCTCATATTATATGTAGATGACATACTTTTGATGGGAAATGATATAGAGCTTTTGGACAGCATTAAGGCCTACTTGAATAAGAGTTTTTCAATGAAGGACCTTGGAGAAGCTGCTTATATATTAGGCATCAAGATCTATAGAGATAGATCAAGACGCCTCATAGGTCTTTCACAAAGCACATACCTTGATAAGATATTGAAGAAGTTCAATATGGATCAGTCTAAGAAGGGGTTCTTGCCTGTGTTGCAAGGTGTGAAATTGAGCTCAGCTCAATGTCCGACCACGGCAGAAGAAATAGAAGAGATGAGTGTCATCCCCTATGCCTCAGCCATAGGTTCTATTATGTATGCCATGCTGTGTACCAGACCTGATGTAAACCTTGCCCTAAGTTTGGTAGGTAGGTACCAAAGTAATCCCGGCAAGGAACACTGGACAGCGGTCAAGAATATCCTGAAGTACCTGAAAAGGACTAAGGAAATGTTTCTCGTTTATGGAGGTGACGAAGAGCTCGTCGTAAAGGGTTACGTCGACGCTAGCTTCAACACAGATCTGGATGACTCTAAGTCACAAACCGGATACGTGTATATTTTGAATGGTGGGGCAGTAAGCTGGTGCAGTTGCAAGCAAAGCGTTGTGGCGGGATCTACATGTGAAGCGGAGTACATGGCAGCCTCGGAGGCAGCACACGAAGCAGTCTGGGTGAAGGAGTTCATTACCGACCTAGGAGTCATACCCAATGCGTCGAGCCCGATGACTCTCTTCTGTGACAACACTGGAGCTATTGCCCTTGCCAAGGAGCCCAGGTTTCATAGGAAGACCAGGCATATCAAGCGCCGCTTCAACTCCATTCGTGAAAGTGTTTAAAATGGAGACATAGAGATTTGTAAAGTACATACGGACCTGAATGTAGCAGATCCGTTGACTAAACCTCTCCCTAGAGCAAAACATGATCAACACTAGAATTCCATGGGTGTTCGATTCATCACAATGTAACTAGATGATTGACTCTAGTGCAAGTGGGAGACTGTTGGAAATATGCCCTAGAGGCAATAATAAAATGATTATTATATTTCCTTGTTCATGATAATTGTCTATTGTTCATGCTTTAATTGTATTATCCGGAAATCGTAATACATGTGTGAATACATAGACCACAATGTGTCCCTAGTGAGCCTCTAGTTGACTAGCTCGTTGATCAACAGATAGTCATGGTTTCCTGGCTATGGACATAAGGATGTCATTGATAACGGGATCACATCATTAGGAGAATGATGTGATGGACAAGACCCAATCCTAAACATAGCACAAGATCGTATAGTTCGTTTGCTAGAGTTTTTCCAATGTCAAGTATCTTTTCCTTAGACCATGAGATCGTGTAACTCCCGGACACCATAGGAGTGCTCTGGGTGTACCAAACGTCACAACGTAACTGGGTGACTATAAAGGTATACTACAGGTATCTCCGAAAGTGTCTGTTGGGTTGACACGGATCAAGACTGGGATTTGTCACTCCGTATGACGGAGAGGTATCTCTGGGCCCACTCGGTAATGCATCATCATAATGAGCTCAAAGTGACCAAGTGTCTGGTCACGGGATCATGCATTACGGTATGAGTAAAGTGACTTGCCGGTAATGAGATTGAACGAGGTATTGGGATACCGACGATCGAATCTCGGGCAAGTAACGTACCGATTGACAAAGGGAATTGTATACGGGGTTGCTTGAATCCTCGACATCGTGGTTCATCCGATGAGATCATCGAGGAGCATGTGGGAGCCAACATGGGTATCCAGATCCCGCTGTTGGTTATTGACCAGAGAGCTGTCTCGGTCATGTCTACATGTCTCCCGAACCCGTAGGGTCTACACACTTAAGGTTCGGTGACGCTAGGGTTGTAGAGATATGAATATGCAGTAACCCGAAAGTTGTTTGGAGTCCCGGATGAGATCCTGGACGTCACGAGGAGTTCCGGAATGGTCCGGAGGTGAAGAATTATATATAGAAAGTGCAGTTTCGGCTATCGGGAGAGTTTCTGGGTCACCGGTATTGTACCGGGACCACCGGAAGGGTCCCGGGGGTCCACCGGGTGGGGCCACCCATCCCGGAGGGCCCCATGGGCCAAAGTGGGGAGGGGAACCAGCCCATAGTGGGCTGGTGCGCCCCCCTAGGCCCACCCCATGCGCCTAGGGTTGGAACCCTAGGGGTGGGGGGGCGCCCCACCTGGCTTGGGGGGCACTCCACCCCTGCCGCCGCCGCCCCCCCTAGGAGATCCCATCTCCTAGGGCCGTCGCCCCCCTAGGGAAGCCTATATAAAGGGGGGAGGGAGGGGCAGCCACACCTTGAGTCTTGGCACCTCCCTCTCCCCTGCTACACCTCTCCCTCACGCAGTGTAACGGCGAAGCCCTGCTGCGATGACACCCTGCATCCACCACCACGCCATCGTGCTGCTGGATCTTCATCAACCTCTCCTTCCCCCCTTGCTGGATCAAGAAGGAGGAGACGTCACGCTGACCATACGTGTGTTGAACACGGAGGTGCCATCCGTTCGGCGCTAGGATCTCCGGTGATTTGGATCACGTCGAGTACGACTTCCTCATCACCGTTCTTTGAACGCTTCCGCGCGTGATCTACAAAGGTATGTAGATGCAATCTGATCACTCGTTGCTAGATGAACTCATAGATGGATCTTGGTGAAACCGTAGGAAAATTTTTGTTTTCTGCAACGTTCCCCAACAGTTCCACCCTAGGGGCGGCGGCCAGCCCAGATCCCATCTGGTGGGGCGGCCAGGGGAGGGGGAGAGGGAGGCGCACCAGGCATGGGCCCTAAGGCCCATCTGCCCTTAGGGTTTGCCCCCCTCCTCCCCTTAGGCGCCTTGGGCCCTTGTGGGGGGGCGCACCAGCCCACCTGGGGCTGGTCCCCTCCCACACTTGGCCCATGCAGCCCTCCGGGGCTTGTGGCCCCACTTGGTGGACCCCCGGGACCCTCCCGGTGGTCCCGGTACGTTACCGATAAAATCCGAAACCTTTCCGGTGACCAAAACAGGACTTCCCATATATAAATCTTTACCTCCGGACCATTCCGGAACTCCTCGTGACGTCCGGGATATCATCCGGGACTCCGAACAACATTCGATAACCACGTATATCTATTCCTTATAACCCTAGCGTCATCGAACCTTAAGTGTGTAGACCCTACGGGTTCGGGAACCATGCAGACATGACCGAGACGTTCTCCGGTTAATAACCAACAGCGGGATCTGGATACCCATGTTGGTTCCCACATGTTCCACGATGATCTCATCGGATGAACCACGATGTCGAGGATTCGATCAATCCCGTATACAATTCCCTTTGTCTAGTGGTACGATACTTGCCCGAGATTCGATCATCGGTATCCCGATACCTTGTTCAATCTCGTTACCGACAAGTCTCTTTACTCATTCCGTAACACATCATCCCGTGATCAACTCCTTGGTCACATTGTGCACATTATGATGATGTCTTACCGAGTGGGCCCAGAGATACCTCTCCGTTTACACGGAGTGACAAATCCCAGTCTCGATTCGTGCCAACCCAACAGACACTTTCGGAGATACCTGTAGTGTACCTTTATAGCCACCCAGTTACGTTGTGACGTTTGGCACACCCAAAGTATTCCTACGGTATCCGGGAGTTGCACAACCTCATGGTCTAAGGAAATGATACTTGACATTCAGAAAAGCTTTAGCATACGAACTACACGATCTTTGTGCTAGGCTTAGGATTGGGTCTTGTCCATCACATCATTCTCCTAATGATGTGATCCCGTTATCAACGACATCCAATGTCCATGGTCAGG
>NC_053022.1:582490905-582501104 GCF_003073215.2 Triticum urartu
GAGAGTTGGGGATTTCGTTATTTTCATATTTGAGTTGTCTCAAATTTTGAAAATAGGATCATTTGATTTTATTTATATTATCTTCAATTATTTCTATTACAAAAAAATATGAGAGAGGGAATAAAATGACTTTCCCAAAATAAAGAAATATTGAGGGTTTAATAATAAAATCAAATAAGATTTTATTTGGTTTTATTTGCTATTTTATTTGAATTTAGGAAAAATGTGCGTTTTTCAAAATTGCATTTAGGCCCCAAATAAATGTTCACTTTGTCTGGCTTGATTTTAGAAGTTGGGGAAAATTTATTTCGGGATTTTTGGAGTCCGTTTAGTATTTCTTTCATTAGTTTTTCTGCGCGGAATTAATTTAAAAAAAATCCGAACCGACTCCGGGCCGTACCCGAGCGGGACTCCGCCCGGGGGGCCTTTATAAGCCGCTCGCCCGCCCGAGCCGCCTTGCCGCCGACCCCGCCGTCCCGCCGCCCGAGGTAGCCGCCGTCGCACCTCAGAAAACCGCCCGGTTTTTTTAAAAAAACCACGGTTTTTTAGATCCATTTTTATTAGATCGGGTTTTTTACGGTTTAGTTTATTTAGCGAGCGTTCGCTCGTTCATTCGTTTTAACGAACGTGTTCGTCGTTTAGATCCAGATAACGAACGTTTGTTCGTTAATCTGTTCGTCGTTTTTCTTTTTCTCGGATTTTCCGCGATTATTTCTGATCGCGATTTCTGATCCGATTTTCGTTTTAGTATAACTTTTTGCTCGTTTATCGGAGTCAGGCGATTCAAGCGCCTGGAGTTTTGTCTCGAAACCCTCTTTCCGTTTAACCAACTTAAACAATTTTTTGCTTCTATAAAAATTGCCTTGGATTCAGAATAGAAATGAAGCCTGTTTCTTTTGTCGTTTGTCTTTCGTTGCTTTGTTTAATTTGATTCTTTTTGCCAACCGGAGTTCTTAAGTTGAACCTTCTGGTTAGATCTCTTATTTGAGTTTTACCTGTGCATCAGTTGAGTACTTATTGTGTGCTTGTTTGTTTGCGATAGAGTACCAGAGTGCGCCGCTTGTTACTTCGAATCGCTAGGTTTCCCGGATCATCAGCAAGGCAAGTAACACTTTGATCATACCTCCTACTACCCAGTTTTATTGCATTAGATCAATCCTTACACATTGCATGATTAGGATCTAATTAAATTGTGGGTTTGGGAAGTAGTTGAAGTAGTACCTATTATTGTTTATTATCAAACCTTTGGGAGTTACTTCTACGTTGCTTATTATGCCATGCTATGCTAGTAGACGTGGATTGGGTGAGTGTATCCATGACATATGTGAGTTGGTTAATTAATAGTTTATTTAAGGTGGCAACTTAAACACACATCTGGGTGGATTGAGGTACCTGGGTATTCCAGGATTGCCTGTTTTTCTTTTGGACCGCCACCCAGGTTCAAAGGGATCATGAGATTATTCATGCTAGAAACTTCCGTGTGCAGCCACAAGCTATTATGGGCTCTAGCATAGTCAACTAAGTCGTGCGAACTCTTACAGTGGTAGACTAGCAGATGTAGGGGATGTAGGTGGTACGGTCTACCCATCGTAAGGTGCTAGCGCTTCTGAAAGACTATGTCTGGGTCATCCGTTTCTCAAACACCATGTAGTGCGAGAAATCCAACGGAGGAGATCGAGTCTTGTGGGGAAAAGTGCGCAAACCTCTGCAGAGTGTATAAACTAATCATGGTTAGCCGTGTCCCGGTTATGGACATCTTGAGTATCTAGTACCTGGATTATCATGTGAATCTCAACATGTTACTATAAAGTTTAATTTGAGGTTTGTTTAATGATGATGCTTAATTGGGATTGAGGATGCTGTAAACCATTCTCAATGTTTAACAACCACCATGGTAGTTAAGTAAGTTTATTCCTTTGCAGTAGGGGAAAAAATTGGCTTTACGCAAAACTGTAACCATAGAGCTTCCACCAGCCAAATATGCATGTAGAATAGCTGTTTCTTTCCATTACTCTCTATGTGTTACTTTGCAGCATATTCAATGCGCTGACCCGTTTTCGGGCTGCAACGTTAATGTTGCAAAATTTTCAGACGACGATTAAGGAGTTTTAGGTCATGGTTCTATACTCAGTGATGCCGTTGGAGTTGATGGACTCACTTATCTTCCAAGCCTTCCGCTGTTATCGTTATTAGATGGCCTTAAGCCATATTTATTGTAATAAGTTCTCTTTTGAGACACTCGATGTAATAAGTGTGTGATTGCTACTTTGTTATAAATCCTTCAAGTACTATGTGGTGTCAGCATTACTGATCCAGGGATGACCCCGGAGCACAGAGATTGGACCGTTTGAGGTCTGGTCGCTACAAGATGGTATCAGAGCACACGCTGACTGTAGGACACAACCACTAAGTTAAAGACCTAGATCACTACTCATTCTCTTCTCTTTCTGACCTCCTCATCTTTTCTACTCTTTTAGGATGGTGGATGCAAGGAACAAGATTCACGCAACCGGATGAAGATACACCCTTTGGACGTCACTTGAAGAAAGTCAATAGATATCTGAACATAGGAGTACCAGTTTCACTGGAACCTACAACCACTTTACCTGAAGAAGAGCGCTGGATGATTCAAGTTCAAATTCCAGGGAGGACGTTCATGCCAGTCACTGAGCCCATAGAGTTTTCTTTTGATGCACCAACTTGGAGTCTAGGAAAGAGCATGGCAGCTCACATCGCCATGGGACGCATTGGAGAAGTCTACCGCAATGATCTCAAGAATACTATCTACCAGATTTGTGGGCGCAAGATGAGCACTGGGAGATGATCAGCACCAGAAAGGATAGATCAATCGCAGCTTTTATCCAGGAGTTAAACCAGCACATTCGACGTCAGGAGAACCAGATGTGCGCCGACATGATAGACCTGAAGAAACAAAGACAAGAATCAAGGAACTGGAGGAAGAACTCAAGGCTACACGTGAAGATTATGAAGAAGAAATTGAAGTATTAGTGGATAAGAATGCCGACCTAACAATGAAGATTGGAATATTTATGGGAGGCCCTACACCGGTAGAAGAAGACGAAGAACCCAAGGAGATTCGCCCGGAAGACTACATCATCATCATCGACGACACCGACTCGGATCCCGACGATAGTGATGATGAACTATGTTGATGAAGCCGGAGCAGATATCATGGAGTCTGCAATCCGAAGAATATTTCTAGTAGACCACCCCAACAGTAGTAGTAGTCCACCATGTAAATATTATAGTCCGAGCCCTTTCGCGATAGTTAGATCAATTGTATGCCCTTGTTTGATTGAATGAATTGTTTGCTTTTGCCTCATGTGCATATGGGTAGTGTTTTCTCTTTAGACCCCCTCTATTCTTAAATCTCATCTTTTCTAAACCCTCAGATGCCTCCGAGACGTGACCCCGGATTTACCTTTCCACCGGAGCTCACCCAGTTGATCCAGCAGCAGAACACATTGATGCAGTTGCTAGTCCAGAATCAGAATCAAGGGAACAACAACAACCCACCACCACCACCACCTGTTGATCACTTAGCCCGTTTTCTTAGGCTGAATCCGCAGTGTTTTCCAGTAGCACCGAGCCGATAGTAGCAGATGATTGGCTCCGCAAGACAGCTAGAGAGTTGACCACAGCAGGATGCACGGATGCGGAGAAGGTGAAGTTTGCCGCACATCAGATTGAAGGACCCGCAGCATCATGGTGGGAGAATTTCACAGCCACTTTCCTTGTCGATACTATCACATGGGACCAGTTTCACAGGCTTTTCGAACTGCCCATGTTTCAGTAGGAGCTATGGCCATGAAGAAGCGAGAGTTGCGCAACTTGCGCCAAGGAGGAGGACAGTTGGCCAGTATGTGGAGGACTTTAGTAAGCTAGCACGTTATGCCCCAGATGACGTTGCTACGGATGCAACTAAGCAGGAGAAATTTCTGGAAGGACTGAATGATGAGTTGAGCATGCAGTTGATGGTACAACCTTCAACAACTACCAGGGTTGGTAGATCATGCTCTCATGATTGAAGAGGAGCAGCAAATTGAGAATCGCAAGAGGAAGTATGCACAAGGAAAGTACAATTCATGAGCTCAGCAGAAGCCACGGTTTACCCTAGGCCGGGAGGACATTTTTAGCATACCCATGGAGGAGGTAGCTCGCACAATCACAATGGCCCCAAGAATGGTAATGGGAATGGAGGAAGCAACGGCCAGAACCGCACCAACCCATCAACCCCAGCCAAGAAAGACCTGAGCCAAGTCACTTGCTTTAAGTGCCAGAAGACCGGACATTATGCCAATGAATGTCTTGAATCACAGAATGGAAATGGCAATGTAAAGTTCTGGGAAGAAGCCGAGCCCTTTCAACAGGGGACAGGTGAACCACGTTCAACATGGAGGAGGTTGAAGAGCAGCAGATGCAGTAATCGGTAAGTTTTTGGTTAAGCCATTTACTGCACTCGTTCTTTTCGATACTGGTGCATCGCATTCATACATATCAAGGGGATTTGTGGATAAGTATAAACTTCCAACCCAAGCCCTTAGGTCACCCATGTTAGTAACCTCGCCTGGAGCAGAATATATGGCTAGTCTATGGTGTGATCGGTTACCATTAAGGATTGGTAACTATGTTTTTCCCTCGGACCTAATAGTATTGGAATCCTAAGGATTGGATGTGATATTAGGCATGGATTGGTTGTCAAAGTATGAAGGGAATATTGAATGTGCCAGTAAGTCAATTTTGCTTACCACCCCAGAAGGGAGAAGGATCAAGTATGTATCCCGACATGTGCCAAAGAGGACTCAAATAAATTGTTTAACCGGAGTTGTGCAGGAGGAAGTACCAGTAGTGAAGGATTTCCCGAAGTATTTCCAGAAGAGTTGCCAGGCATGCCACCGGATAGAGATATTGAGTTTTTGATTGAGCTATTGCCAGGCACAGGGCCAATATTAAAGAGACCATATAGGATGCCTGCAAAGGATTGGTGGAAATTAAGAAGCAAATTAAGGAGTTACTAGATAAAGGATATATTCACCCAAGTTCTTCACCTTGGGGATCGCCAGTACTTCTAGTAGAAAGAAGGATGGATCGTTAAGGATGGTTGTCGATTATCGAGGATTGAATGAAGTAACCATCAAGAACAAGTACCCACTACCGATGATCAATGATCTGTTTGATCGATTGCAAGGAGCTAAGGTATTTTCCAAGATCGATCTGCGATCAGGATACCACCAGTTGAAGATTCGGGAATAGGGTATACCCAAGACGGATTTTACCACCAGGTATGGGCTGCACGAGTATACTGTTATGTCATTTGGTCTGACTAACGCACCTGCATATTTTATGAACATGATGAACAAAGTGTTTATGGAGTTCTTGGATAAGTTCGTCGTAGTGTTCATTGATGATATCCTGGTTTACTCAAAGAATGAAGAGGAGCATAAGGAACATTTGCGTTTGCGTTCTTGGAAAGCTCAGAGAACATCAATTATATGCCAAAGTTTAGCAAATGTGAGTTTTGGTTGAAGGAAGTTGGATTTCGGACACGCTAATAGAGAAGGTATAGCAGTACATCCCACTAAAGTTGATACTGTGACCAAGTGGGAAGCACCAACCACCGTGGGAGAGATCCGGAGTTTTCTTGGACTCGCAGGATACTACCGAAGGTTTATTGAGAATTTCTCAAAGATTGCGAAGCCTATGACGGAGTTGTTGAAGAAGGATACCAAGTTCATATGGACGGAGAAATGGCGGCTAGTTTTCAGGAGTTGAAGAAACGTTTGGTTACCTCAACAGTGTTGATTTTGCCAGACCAGACCAAGGATTATGAGGTGTATTGCGACGCTTCACGTCGAGGACTTGGAGCAGTGCTTATGCAGGAAGGGAGAGTTGTTTCATATGCCTCACGACAGCTTAAGCCTCATGAGTTAAATTATGCTACGACATGATTCGGAGTTAGCAGCCGTAGTGCATGCACTGAAGACTTGGAGACATTTTCTGATTGGAAACCATTACGAAGTGTATACGGATCATAAGAGTCTGAAGTATATTTTCACACAGAAGGAGTTGAATCTCAGACAAAGGAGATGGTTGGAGCTCATCAAGGATTATGATATAAGATTGCATTATCACCCTGGAAAGGCTAACATAGTAGCTAACGCGTTGAGCCGTAAGAGCCATGTCAACACCTTAATGACGGGAGATTTACCAAGGGAGTTAGCCGAAAATCTTCGAGAGCTATGTTTGGAAATAGTCCCGAGAGGCTATGTAGCAGCATTGGAGATTCAGTCTACATTGATGGATAAAATCAAAGAAGCCCAAAGGACTGACAAGGAGATTGCTTCTATTAAGGAGAAAATTAGCAAAGGAAAAGCTAAGGGATTTCGTGAGGATGAGCACGATACCATATGGTTCGAAGTCCGTGTTTATGTGCCAAATGATTCGGAGATCAGGAAGTTAATTTTACAAGAGGCCCATGATTCACCATATTCGATTCACCCTGGAAATACCAAGATGTATTTGGATTTGAAGGATATTTTCTGGTGGACCAGAATAAAGAAAGATATTGCGGAGTATGTAGCAGTTTGTGATGTATGTTAGAGAGTGAAGGCAGAGCATCAGAAGCCATCAGGATTGCTACAACCATTGCCGATACCCGAATGGAAGTGGGATAAGCTAGGCATGGATTTTATTACAGGATTGCCCAGAACACGTTCAGGCTATGACTCAATATGGGTTGTAGTCGATCGTTTGACAAAGGTAGCTCATTTCATTCCAGTGAAGACTACCTATACCAGTGCAAAGTTGGCAAAGATATACATGACCAGGATCGTATGTCTGCATGGAGTTCCAAGGAGCATTGTATCAGATAGAGGAACTCAGTTTACTTCAAAGTTCTGGAATCAGTTGCATGAGACTTTGGGAACCAGATTAGAGTTTAGCACATCTTTCCACCCACAGACAGATGGATAGACTGAGAGAGTCAACCAGATCTTGGAGGATATGCTAAGAGCTTGTGCGCTAGATTACGGATCTAGTTGGGACAAGAATTTGCCGTATGCAGAATTCTCTTACAACAACAGCTATCAATCCAGTTTGAAGATGGCCCCTTTCGAAGCCTTGTACGGAAGGAGGTGCAGGACCCCACTGTCCTGGGATGAAGTTGGAGAACGCCAGTTATTTGGACCGGATCTGATAAAGGAATGTGAACAGAAAGTGAAATTAATTCGCGACAGGCTAAAGGTAGCTCAATCCAGGCAGAAGAGTTATGTAGATTCTAAACGCAAGGAGACAATTTACGAAGTCGGAGACCGAGTTTATCTTCGAGTATCTCCACTTTGAGGAGTTAAGCGCTTTGGAGTTAAGGGAAAACTAGCGCCACGTTTTGTAGGCCCATACAAAGTGTTGGAACGTATGGGAGAAGTAGCCTACAAGTTGGAATTACCCGAAGGACTGTCAGGAGTTCACGACGTGTTTCATGTATCCCAGTTGAAGAAGTGTCACGCAGAGATGGCTGACATACCGCTGAGAGATACGGTACCACTGGAAGCAATTTAGTTGGACAGTGATTTGACCTATGAGGAGAAACCAGTTAAGATTCCAGAGTATGCCAGTCGAGTCACCCGCAGCAAGGTTATCAAGTTTTGCAAGGTTCAGTGGAGCCACCACACGGAGGATGAAGCCACCTGGGAACGAGAGGAAGAATTGCTGAAAGACCACCCTCACCTATTTTCTAGCCAACCTGAATCTCGAGGGCGAGATTCATCTTAAGGGGTAGGTTTGTAACATCCCAAATTTTCAATTTGGAATGTTATACACTAGGTCATCATTCCATATCATATTTATTGCATTTTGGCTGATCCTAGAAATTTTTCGCAACTCAAGGACCCTCGGAGAGAGTTGGGGATTTCGTTATTTTCATATTTGAGTTGTCTCAAATTTTGAAAACAGGATCTTTTGATTTTATGTATTTTATATTCAATTATTTCTATTACAAAAAATATGAGAGAGGGAATAAAATGACTTTCCCAAAATAAAGAAATATTGAGGATTTAATAATAAAATCAAATTAGATTTTTATTTGGTTTTATTTGCTATTTTATTTGAATTTAGGAAAAAATGTGCGTTTTTCAAAATTGCATTTAGGCCCCAAATAAATGCTCACTTTGTCCGGCTTGATTTTAGAAGTCGGGGAAAATTTATTTCGGGATTTTTGGAGTCTGTTTAGTATTTCTTTCATTAGTTTTTCTGCGCGGAATTAATTTAAGAAAAAAAATCCGAACCGACTCCGCCCGGGGGGCCTTTTTAAGCCGACCCCGCCGAGCTGCCAAAGCCCACCAGCCCGCCTGCCGAAACCCTAGCGCCGCTGCCCCGCTGCCCGAGGTAGCCGCCGTCGCCGGCAGTTTTCCTTAGAAAACCGCTTTTTTTTAAAAAACCACGGTTTTTTTAGATCCGTTTTTTTATTAGAACGGTTTTTTATGGTTTAGTTATTTAGTGAGCGTTCGCTCGTTCGTTCGTTTTAACGAACGTGTTCGTCGTTTAGATCCAGATAACGAACGTTCGTTCATTAATCTGTTCGTCGTTTTTCTTTTTCTCGGATTTTCCGCGATTATTTCTGATCGCGATTTCTGATCCGATTTTCGTTTTAGTATAACTTCTCGCTCGTTTATCGGAATCAGGCGATTCAAGCGCCTGGAGTTTCGTCTTGAAACCCTCTTTCCGTTTAACCAACTTAAACAAGTTTTTGCTTCTATAAAAATTGCCTTAGATCCAGAATAGTAATGCGAAGCCTGTTTCTTTTGCCGTTTGTCTTTCGTTGCTTCGTTCGATTTGATTCTTTTTGCCAACCGGAGTTCTTAAGTTGAACCTTCTGGTTAGATCTCTTATTCGAGTTTTACCTGTGCATTAGTTGAGTACTTATTGTGTGCTTGTTTGTTTGCGATAGAGTACCCCGGAGTGCGCCGCTTGTTACTTCGAATCGCTAGGTTTCCCGGATCATCAGCAAGGCAAGTAACACTTTGATCATACCTCCTACTACCCAGTTTTATTGCATTAGATCAATCCTTACACATTGCATGATTAGGATCTAACTAAATTGAGGGTTTGGGAAGTAGTTGAGGTAGTACCTATTACCTGTTTATTATCAAACCTTTGGGAGTTACTGCTACGTTTCTTATTATGCCATGCTATGCTAGTAGACGTGGATTGGGTGAGTGTATCCATGATAGATGTGAGTTGGTTAATTAATGGTTTATTTAAGGTGGCAACTTAAACACACATCTAGGTGGATTGAGGTACCTGGGTATTCCAGGATTGCCTGTTTTTCTTTTGGACCGCCACCCAGGTTCAAAGGGATCATGAGATTATTCATGCTAGAAACTTCCGTGTGCAGCCACAAGCTATTATGGGCTCTAGCATAGTTGACTAAGTCGTGCAAACTCTTACAGGTGGTAGACTAGCAGATGTAGGGGATGTAGGTGGTACGGTCTACCCATCGTAAGGTGCTAGCGCTTCTGAAAGACTATGTCTCGGTCATCCGTTTCTCAAACACCATGTAGTGCGAGAAATCCAACGGAGGAGATCGAGTCTTGTGGGGAAAAGTGCGCAAACCTCTGCAGAGTGTATAAACTAATCATGGTTAGCCGTGTCCCGGTTATGGACATCTTGAGTATCTAGTACTTGGATTATCATGTGAATCTCAACATGTTACTATAAATTAATTTTGTTGGGTTTTGTTAATGATGATGCTTAATTGGGATTGAGATGCTGTCAACCATTCTCAATGTTTAACAACCACCATGATAGTAATTAAATTTATTCCTTTGAGTAGGGAAAAATTGGCTTTACGCAAAACTGTAACCATAGAGCTTTCCACCAGCCAAATATGCATGTATAGCTGTTTCATTCCATTACTCTCTATGTGTTACTTTGCCAGCATATTCCATGTGCTGACCCGTTTTCGGGCTGCAACGTTAATGTTGCAGACTTTTCAGACGACGATTAAGGAGTTTTAGGTCGTGGTTCTATACTCAGTGATGCCGTTGGAGTTGATGGACTCACTTATCTTCCAAGCCTTCCGCTGTTATCGTTATTAGATGGCCTTAAGCCATATTTATTGTAATAAGTTCTCTTGAGACACTCGATGTAATAAGTGTGTGATTGCTACTCTGTTATAAACC